>NC_142772.1:25282042-25584403 GCF_988280905.1 Pimephales promelas
TCCGTCATCAGTTCGCCAGAGTGATCGGTGATTCAACGGAAGTTGCAGTGCGCAAAGATCACTGAATGCGGAAGTACTACGTGACAGTGTGACAAAGGTTATAAGCAACAACAACAAAAAGAGAGCAGAAAGTTAAAAGAATCTACATTATGACTGAGTCACATGAACACAGTACATTTTCTGCTGGTTTTGAATATTAAATACAACAAATATGTTTGCTTATATCATATGATTATATGTTTTGTGATGGGTGAATTAAGGTTTTTTTCGCCATTATCAATTGGTAATTAGCAAATATGCAAAAATCAAAAAACAAAAAAACATCTAAAATTAAAAGGCCAAATGTATTTCAAATAGTAACTTGTTTTGTTAAAGACCACAATATAAATGATTTAACCTGACTACATCTGTTCACTCATACACCAATGCAATTCATTTTAAGGGTCAGCTCCTTATCCCTATAACAGGCCTTTCTATTGGTACAGCCAACCCGATCTCACGACAATTTGTACGCATTTTACAAGATGGCTAATTTGTATAAATTCATACGACCTCACTCGTACGAATTTGTACGATTTTTGCTAATGAGTTGAGTTGCCCATTTCGTATGAATTCGTACAAATTACCTACCCCTGACCCACCCCTAAACCTACCCATCACTTGAATTTACACAAATCGTACGAATTCGTCACCTCGTACACACTCATACGAATTGGTAGTGGTAGAGCACATTTTGAGTCATGAAATCTCGAACTTGATTAAGTAATATCTGCTATTTGTATGCTGTGTTAAGCACAAAGGATATTTGTTATTACTGCAATTTTCAAGAATACACAAACACGTAAATTCAGGATTTAAGAAAGAGTGAAATTCTCATATTCAAGAGTTACCATGTTCATAGATCTTTCTATGTCATTTTTATGTAATATAATTTCAGAGAGCTTGTTTTCTTTTTGTCTGGTGGTGCCAATTACCAAACTGCATATTTTCCTTTAATTGGATTGATTTTTGGGCCCTTATATTCCAAATTCAGGTAGATGATTACTGTTGCTCTAGCTATTTTTTTCTGGCAAAGCAAGAAGAATTTGAGAAGCATTTATTTAAAATGCAACAGACCTTAGGACATTATGAATTATTTTCCTCAATAAAGGAAGAAGCCACAAGGATGCCCCAAACATAAGATCTTAAGGAACAGATCCAGGAAGCTTCATATATTATTTATAAATGCTTTCTTTCCTCACCTTTAGTTCTTTATCACCGACTGTAAGACTTTCCCACAGTTTGGATGCAACATGACTCAACCATCTGAATAACTTTTTGACAGTGCACGACAATTTAGACATGACAAAAGAAGACTTCCATTAGTTACCGGAGACTTGGAGATTAGCAGCTCGGTGCGGTGCATATTGAATTATGCGATGGTGTTGCATCAATCAGAGAGCAGTGACGCGTATTCAGCGGACTGAGCAAAGTAATGAAGCCCTAAATCTCCCTGCGGGTTTGTTGTGGCGCCGTTCATCTTGCAGCGTTTTAATTGATTTCAGACTTGCACGCAAGTAAAGGTGATATGCGTTGTGGAACGGGGACAGCTGATGAAACACAGGTTTACGCTGCAGAGGAGTGTAACTAAAGCAAGGATGTGGAGACTTTGTGGGATATTATTTCGTATTCATAAAAAATGATTGTCTGTATAAAGTGAGGCCTCGCACAAAGGCACAAAAGAGATGTCGTGTCTACAAGAGAAGTGTAGTAGAATAGAATAGGTTTCCTTGAGCACATTTCAAGGGTTTGCAGAATAGCACTTTCTGAGAGAAATTTGGTCTGTGGTTACTTGAACAGACATAAAATACCTAGTTAATTTAAAATAAAAAAAATGTATTTGTATTGTCATCATCATCAATAGCTATTTTTATGGCAAACCAAGGTATTTTTAAAGCAACAAACAATAGTCAATAAGGCTTATTGCAATAATTATTTGAGAACTTTGCTAAAACTGTGCTAAACATTTTGAATTATGATATTGTTGTGTTCTTCAAAAATGTTACTTGTTACTAGCAAATTGCTACATAAGGAGCACAACGATTGTCCAATTTGTCAAGTACATAAATTCACATCCTTGTGTCAGTTTTAGTCTTTTTTTGTTAAAAAAAAACATATACATTTAAAAACCCGTCCTCCAGCATCATAATTCAGGTACAAATGCAAAACACGGAAGTCTCTTCAAATAATGTTAACAATCACATTTTTTTCGACTCTGTATTACTCATAAATCTTAAATTATAAACCAATCTTAAAAAAACCGATAAGAAATCCACAGTCCAAATTATCCAGTTTCGCCAACAAACTGACATCACAATCAGGCTATTGGTCTCTCAACAGGAAAAAAAAAAACTTCACTGGTCACTCCACATCTAAACTGCTGATACAGATGAGCCACAACAACGGCTGTCATCCTCATGTACTTAACCGACTTCAGCTCAATAATAACACATCACCTACTTAAAGAGTAAATGTAAGTGTTAAGTAATGTACTAGCACTCAGTGCAAAGCTTCCCTTCTTGGGTCAAGTCTCAGCAAATGGATCTCACAAGCATGCCTTGTTTTGACATTTGAAATACTAAAAGGTCTGTGATAGATAGATAGATAGATAGATAGATAGATAGATAGATAGATAGATAGATAGATAGATAGATAGATAGATAGATAGATAGATAGATAGATAGATAGATAGATAGATAGATAGATAGATAGATAGATAGATAGATAGATAGATAGATAGATAGATAGATAGAAAGATTTTATGTTTTTGTCCCAGCAAATCCCATATTGACTGCAACAGATAAAAATAGGACAGAGGGTAAGATCGAACTCAGTCAAAACATCAAGAGGTGCGAGCGATTCCAGACCAGAACAACTAAGACAAAGGCACAATCGGTGAGCTGAAAGTCTCTTCTCTCACTCACTGAGTCACAGCCCTGCTCTTTGTCTACGTCTGTCACATTGAACTGTTTTCTTTGGTCTGCTCTGAATTGTTCTCCCACGAGACTGGATGGCTCATTGGTCTTGCTCCTTTGTGCTAGCCTCAGAACATCACTCCGTTCCTGCGGCTTGTCAATACCGTGATCAATGCGAGTGCGCAGCCAAGTCCTGTGACTGGCGGATCTCCTTGCAATGTGTTTGGTGCCCTGTTAATCAAGTGATGTTTATGAATTGCTCATGCATTATGAATCTCGTCAGCAGTAAGTAAAGTAGACAACACACAAAAAAAAAAAAAGAAAGAAAAATGTATTCAGTGGAAATGGAAAACATTTCCCCCAATAGACGACCCTCCTCGTTGCACATGCAGTGCAGTTTTGTACAAAATAAAGAGTGCAAAGTCAAGATTCAAGAATTTGGGTATAAGGTCAAAAAGTTAAAAGAATCGAATTTGTCAGTAAAAATCAAAGTAGGGTTACACTTTATTTTCAGGTGTCGTTGTTACAGTGTAATTTTAAGTACTGAGTAATATCAACTAACAACATGAACTTACTAAAACGTAGGATTAGGATGCGGTTCAGGGTTAGTTGCATGTAATTTCCATAATTTCTACATGTAACATTAAAGTGTTGAAATATTCGTCTTTTTAATTATAAATGAAAAATTACAGAATTACAGAATCTGTGGATGAAAACAAAAACAAGTGTTATAATAATAGGCTACTGAAAACATTTTACTGTGCATATATAAATACAAGCTATCTTTTTTCCCCAAACAAACAACTGCACGCTAAGCTTGTCAGCTTCAAAATGAACCAGCAAATATCTAATAATATTATACTATTTTAAGTTTGTGATGTGTGCTAAGCTACTGTTCGTAATCAAACCATTGTTATCCATGAATAATGGAATGGAGTAAAAATAGAGTAGGCTACAGAAGACAAACGAGACCACGGCGCCAGTTATTCCTAAAGCACAGCAAGTCCGTGTGAAGTCCGTCTCGGAGCTCAAGTACAGCAGACAGTAAAGCAGCACAGCATCCATCAGATGCGCTTTCAGGCACGGCAGCGCAGGTATTGTCTTCCTCTGCCAGCCAGATGTACTTCCTTATTGATGCGATAGGCTATAGCTACAAATGCATCTCGAGATAAACAAGAAACAACTCGGCGCTGCTCTAGCGCTTTCAAGCGTTAGATGACTAGAGCTAATAAGTCTCGAGACTTGCACGCTGACATTAAAAAGCAATAATTGGATAATTGGCCTACATATTTCCCGAAGGCAAGTGATGCTGATACTATGGGAATCACGCTGAACTAATACTGCCTATTGGCTCCGTGAGAGTATAAATAGTTCATAAAAAATAAATAGCTAAAACAATATAAACCAGCATACACTAGGGATTTAAGGCAATAAAGTGCGGTTCGATACGGAGCATAATACATACTTTGCTCTCAGTTTAGCCCGAGATTATACTACGATATAAGTCTTGCTAGACATAAAGAAGCATCCACTTCTCGCGGGAAGCTCCTCAAGAATGTAGCACACACTGTAATCTGTGCTTTATCCACGGGGATGTGCCTAGGACAACATTAAAGCATAAAATAAATAAGACACCGGCTCAAAAAAGAAACGCATTCCACCTGCTGTGTGGCCAAAGTGCACTAGCATTGAATGTGATATAGGCTACGGCCAAGCCATTCAGTGCTGAATAGTTCAGCACCAGCACAAAGGACAGCTCCACTGCATCAAGATAGAGATCTCACTTCAACCCTCACTGAGCGACTCACCTCCGAGAGAGCAGAGCAAGGTGTAAACAAGCAACAGGATCTCCGGGCGGCCCATCCCCGACCTAAACCCTTCCAGCCACCACATCGTGATAAACTGACTGTTTACGCCCCGACGGCAGGGACGCGATTTTTATATCGCTACGCTTGTCCACATTTTCAGCTCTCGCAACGGACCAGCTGTTCGCGCATGACGTAATAGCGAAGAGGCTATTCCAAGAAATTCCCGCCCCATCTCTGCAGTGATTGGAGGTTCGCCACACATCCATTCAATTGATTGGCGGATGAGAACGTCGGTCAAAGGGACTGGCGTTTCGCTCTGTCCTGGTAGGAGACATGAGCAGTTTGTCCGACAAATGAGCAGCATTTCAAGTTTACTTCCTCCAGAAACAAGTTACAGCGATGGTGCTCCGTGCATTTAATTTCCAAGAAACCATTTTATGGCTGTAATTTCATTAATGTAATTTACATCATCTATTGCTACTTGATGAAATCATTTCTGCTATGATAAAATGCGTTTTTCTTTTTTTTTTTCTTTTTTTCTTTTTTTTTTTTTTTACTGGAATTGTCACTATAGCGTTTTTTATTTTTATTACTTCGAAGATAAATAGAAAGGAACATTATTTTTGCAGTAATGAAATACGGTTAAATTTGAGATAATGTTCATTAGATTTCGTTCAACCCGTCACCCTGTCGAAGATAGGACAATACTGCCATCTATTGGCCGCTGACTTAAACAAATATCTCTCGATGCAGTTGGAGAAGCATAAAAAAAGACTAAAAATCCAACGTACGCTTTAATGTTTTGGGCTGTTTCCAGCACCATGCTCCAATGCTGGTTCTTCTAGCTGTTCTACCCGCTTAATTTATTATTTAATTTATTATTTGAATGCCTTGACTTATGCATGTCAATTGATGTTTATCACAGGCCACAAACAACTCAAATGTTGCTAGTCAGACTCAGGTGCACTGATGTTACTTCTCTCAATCAAACCGCAAGGTGGCGCTCCTTCCACATCATTGATCACAGTGCCTATACAGTTGTTCTCCATTCTCTGAAATGATTAAACATTGGAGATTAGACCATTTCCATTCTTGTATTTGCTAATTATTATCATCTTTGGTATTGTATTATAATTAACACAGACTAGTCATTATATGTTTAATAAACAGTAAAGAATCCAACTAAAATTACGTCTTCATTGTTTCTCATCTCAATCAACAATCCCAATTCAAACAACAGGGACTGAGTGATATTTTCACAACATCTGAGCAAATTGAAGAAGGACATCATCTTTATGATCATCTGATGCTGTTCGTCTTCCCCCGTAATATAAACAACATCCGAATAATGATTTAAATATAATGGACGCATGCAAGGACTTGAGCAGCTGAGGGAGCTAAAAAATAATATGTAAATCGTATCAGGAGTGCCAGTGAATTCCTATTGTTTTGAAAATTTCATTTTCTAAACTGCCTATTTTGTCACCTATAATAATAATCGTGTTTTTTTTTCTAGTGAAAATAAGAGCAAAACAATCTAAATGATGAATTTGTTGAGAATGCGTTGAATAATTAATTATTCTCTGTGAGTCAAACACCATCACTGTTTTTGACAAGTCTTTATAGTTCCCAGATGCCTCTCTGTAGGCCCGAGGATCCATCATGCTGTTTTACTTTGGCCAGCTGGCCCCCCCACAGCTGCTTGAAGCTCACGTGCTCACAGACCTGCATGAATTCACCCTAGTAGTGTGGATAGTGAGGAAACTCTGCATGTGTGTGTGTGTGTGTGTGTGTGTCTGTGGAGGACCACCCACATTATTCACATGCTTAGTCAGCAATTGTTATGTCCTCTCTGCTGCTCAGACTATATAAACTAATGATAAGTCCCTCAAACAGTAATATATGTGTACACCACCATGCAAAAGTTTGGGGTTAGTATTTTATTTTTTGTTTTAATAGAAATTAATACTTTTATTAAACACAGACACAGTAAATTGGTCAAAACTGACAGTAAAGAAATGTATAATTTTACAAAAGATATCAATTTCAAATAAATGTTTTTTTTTCTTTTTTATATCAAAAAACTGTATCAAAACTCTTTCAACATTGATACTAATAATAATGTTTCTTGAGCAGAAAATCAGCATTTTATAGAATGGTTTCTGACAGATCAAATTATGCTGAATACTGATGCTGAAAAGTCAGCTTTGTCCTCACAGGAATACATTAAAATAAATAAATAAATAAATAAATATTTATAGGAATACATTAAAATAAAATTTCTAAATAAAATAGAAAGAAATATTTAAAAATATGTAATATTTCATAACATTACTGTTCGTACTGTATTTTTAGTCATTATACAGTAATTGCCGTCATGGTGCATAAGTAATTGTGATTTTATTTTGAAAATAACAAAATCTAATGTGTCAAAATAATGTGATATAAAGCCACATTGACAGATAATTACGAGAAATAAATTTGCAATTGTGAGATAGAAATTCATAATTACATTTAAATTTATTTTTCTAGAGAAAGCTGCATAGACATCATAGGCTATACTTTGTAATAATCTGTTTGTTTGGGGGGTTTTTTTGTTGTTGTTTTTTTGTTTTGTTTTTTGTAATATGAAGGCTGGAAATCCAGGAGAGATGGATATAAATGCAGGTTTACTTTAAGGATATATGAAGAAGATAACAACCAAGTAACACAAGGAAACATTGAAAAAACTAAGATTCCTGAAAGGACAAAAACCAACAAGGAAACACTTGGTACACTTCAAGACTTAAAGACGAATACCCACATATATATATATTACCATGCATTTTTTTTTTCAATGCATTACACAGTCTGGTATTAATGCAGCATGTACTCCAACTGTACTATACACATTGAAGCAGGAGATTTTAGGGGATATATCCTGTTTTAAGGTCTTAAATTCAGTGGGGTTCTGTGGTTTTGTCAGAGGGGCAGTAAACTCAACCTGAGTTGGGCCAGGAAAGTTGGGAAACCATCAGGTGCATCCTGAAGAAACGTTTTCCCTTTCACCAGTTTTATGATATTTTATTTCCTTTTTTGTCTTATGACATTTACCAGATTGTACATTCTAAGTCACAACTATAAAAAAATGCAGATTTGTTGGCATTATGTAGTCAGAAAAAAAAGAGCTGATCAGACAAAAAAAGATGGTTGCATTTCATCAGAAATCAGTAGCTTTCAGGAACTCGTGTGCATGTGATTTCATGTTCTGGAGACATTCATCATTTTTTTCCCAAAAGTGACAATTCAGTTCTGCCCTAAAATGACCTGCTTCCATTGTATTATACTGTGCAATACTTAAAGACAAAATTATGGAGAAAGGGAGTGTCATAAACACAGAGAAAACGTGAAGAAAAGGAGTGTCATAAATCCCTCTTGACGTATTTAAAACTATAATTGTGGCCACCAAGAGAAAGGGATAAAGAAATGCACTTTCTTTTCACTCTGAATTAGTGCTGTTTTTCCCAACCTGAGTATTATCCTTCTGAAAACAGTTCAGTAACACTACATAAGTGGGGGTTTTGATGAAGATTTCTGCTTTGAATGCACTTAGGCCACTTATGGTGTTGGAGGAGTCCTATTGTCAATGCACTGTTTAATGTCACTCTAAGTCTACCCACAAACAATGCAGACCGACTTTGAATAGCTGAAGTGTTCCAGGGCAGAAAGCCACTTAACACCAGTTCTTCATCATTCCCATGAAAGCATTTCTTCCATTTATTCAGAACAAAAAAAAAAAAAAAAATACACAGTGCAAGAGTTCACTCTGCGCTCTCTATCTTCTCACATAATTATAATAATATATATTTATTCATTAAAATATTTAAATATTCGTTGGTTCCCACCTCCTTCTTCCCATAACATTTGAACCTCGTTACAAGTATATTAACCTTATTTCATCAATGAACAAAATAAAATTACACACATTTGAAGTGTTAAAGTATAAGCCAGTTGTAAGTAACAGTATCAGAAAATAACTAGTGACTATGTATCGTCAGAACTTCAAATCATATGCTGTAAGGTAAAAGGTTTTTACAGTTGTGTTAGATGCAAGTTCACGATCGCGAAGATGATGATCAAAATAGGAGTCTTTGATATTCCGCAAGATAAACACAAAGCATATTGCTCACATCACATCAACGAGACTGTACCAACTCAAATGAAACAGGGAGACTTAAATACAGTCGATTGACAAAATGAACTAATGCGCAGCGTAAAAGAATGAGAAATCAAATCAGAAGCCATAGGAGCAAATTACAAATATAGGCAGGCGAAAAGAAGGCAAATAACTGAAAACAAACTCTAAACTGAATGACATAAGCTCCCCCTCCCTCCTCTGATAAATACAGGTTCTGGAAAAGGGTATGAAACACAAATTGGGGGAGTGGAGGGTGGGAGGAGCCAAGGGGAGACCCGGAGCATGGAATGCTCAGTGAAATCCCAGAGTCCATCCAAGATGGTGGTCCAGTGCCGTCGAAGGAGGGAGTCATGGCAGGGATTGATGGTGGTGGAGCCCCAGGCACACACGGAAAACCGAGAGAACCGAGCGACCCCAAAGGCTTCAGTGGCCATGACAGAGCTGCAGGGACAACCCCCCGAGTTGGAACACATGTCCGGCTCACTGGTCCATGGTGCTGGATGGAGGACATCCGACCAAAGTGAAGTCGGTGTTCCAAAGAGAGTCTGGTGGAGCTGTAAGCCAAATGGACCCTGGTGGGGGCCAAGGGAGGAAGGAGCCATGGTAGAGAAGTCAGGGTGACAAGCAGAAAAAGCACGATGGGATTAGTGGCCGGAGATGGAGCCCTGGAGAAACAAGAAGTTCATCCTCTTCAACCATTAGTTTATAGAGCCCAGGCTTATTATAGAGGGAGGATCTTTTCCATCCCCTTGTACTCCACAATGACTCCCTCGGGGGTACATGATGGTGCCGGTCCATACACCTGGTCAAAGGTATTGAAAGATCCAGGCACCGCGGAGATGGTGCGCTCATCCACTTCTTTTTTGCGTCAGGTCTTCCATCGCGGCAGGCATTGGCTATCCATCTCTGGGGGTCTCAGGCATCATGTCCACGCAGCGCGGTGGTGTAGGACTGGACTCGGGAGTGAGGCTGGTGATGTCCTCCTCTGGGCTGATGGTGAAGATTGGTCCATTGTGAACCAGCACCCACTCCCCACTGGTATGCCTTACTCTGCTCACTAAGGCCAGCGTGGTAAAAAAAAAAACACAAAGTTGTCCGGGCAGTGCGTATAGCACGCCATATCTAAAAAGTCCCTGGTATGGTCCTCCAGCGAATGATCCAGCTGCTTCAGGTACAAGAGAAGTACGGTGGGTGAGTCCACAGTGATAAAAAAAAATGGAGCTACAATTATATATAGATTATATAGATATATAGACCATTAAACAAATTACGAACACAGGCAGCCAGAAAGAAGGCAAACGATTAAAAACAAACTCTAATCTGAACATAACTGGAGGTCTTTTTTTTACAACAACGACTCTTCCCGTCTGTCTCACATTTACCGCTCCGGTCTGCCAAAGCTACTGCGGGAGGAAAACACAGCTTTTTCATTTTGAAAATACCTTGCAAATAACATTAAAATAAAACATATAATGACATAAAGAAAAAGTGTAAACAAGTTGTACTGACTACCGACCAATTTAACATTCTCAGTTTGTCTCACTTTCATGAGTTTGTCAAAACTGCTGCGTAATGGAAATTCTAAAATATATTTATAACACCAAAACATGGTATTTTAAGTAATGGTAAGTTGTGATAAATTGATTTCTATAATAATGACAACATAAGGTTTATAGTGTACATTATTCCATTTAAAATCTAAGATTAGAGAATCTAATAAGGGGAGTTTTAGAAAATAACCTGGGATTTGATGTGAGAACAGACTAAAATGTTGTAGACAGGGTTTTAAATGTTGCTGCTGGCATTGCAGTAATACTGGCTGTAGTGGATGTCCTCAGGTGGTAAATCTGTCTCAAAGAGCTCAACGACTCTCTGGGTGGCTCTTCTATCCTGAACAGCTTCTTGGAAAAATTAGATGATAATGTTGCTGCTGAAGATGCTCTCAGTGTTGTTACAGAGAAAACATGTCACAGTGTTGGTTTATGTTCCTTGGTGTCCACTAGAGATCCTGTTCCCCCACGGTGCCATTCACATTAGGAACTGTATCCCCCACAATCCTTGTCTGCACTCACCACTGTTCATTGCACTCAGCTGTTCCCCATCATGATTGTTAGTTGCTGTGTGTATAAATACCCTGCCTGTTTAGTGTTTGTTACGGAGTCCTATTCGTCATTGTTATTCGTCATACCACTTTGGAGGTCTGTGTTCTGGCCTGTTATTGTTTTGTTTTTTGTTTATGAATTGCTTAAATGGTTTTTGACCCCTGCCTGGACTGGTTTTATGATTCACAGAGACCCATTAAAACTGCTATTGGATCTACCCGTTTCCTGTGTGTGGTATTGTGACAGAAGGACTCCGTCAATTAATAGATCCAGTGGTATGGGTTTTTGTGGCTCTTCCCCAACCACCGAGAGGGAGAGGAAGCAGCTGATGGGGAATTCGCAAGCTGGAGAGGTTCCACCTTTTATGAACATTTTTCAGTGCTTTACGTTGTGGGCCCGGCATACTGAGGAGACTATGGCGGTCAATTCCCTTGAGCACCCTTCCATCAGGCACGAACAATCTTTTGAGGGAACCCATCTGGGCAGGTTTTCTGGGACCCGTGGAGGTCACAGGAGAGGAGGCACCACTCTCCACTTCGGTCCCTCCTCAACCCTGGATTGGTGATGTCCAGCCCAGAGCTCCATCTGCCGCTGATTCCGCCCAGTCCAGAGTCTGTTCGCACGGTTTCCGTCCAGCCCAGAGTCTGCACATCGCCATCAGAAACGGCAGAGGAGGAGAAAGACCTCCAGCCTCCCCAAGAACCTAGAAGCCCGCTGCCTTCCCAGAGGCCATGCCCGAGCAGCCCCCTACCTTCCCTGAGGCCGTGCCCGAGCGGCCCAAAAGGTCTTCTTTTGCTATGTATTGGCGGTTCTGCATGCAGGGAGGTAGCATGTGTCTGCTGATCCAGAGACTGTTCATATCACGTCTGCCAATCCAGACCTAAGGTGTGTGCCTGTTGCTGTTCCTGAGCCAACATCTTTTGCTGTTCCTTAGCCTGCGTCTGTTGCTGTTCCTGAGTCGATATCCGTTGCTGTTCCTGGTCCTGCATCTGTTGCTTTTCCTGAGCTTGCATCTGTTGCTGTTCCTGAGCCGGCATCTGTTCCTGAGCCTCTGCCATGGCCACCCTGAGGTGAGGTCTCCGCCCTGGCAGCCTGCACGACCTGCTCCCCTCTGGCCACCCGAGCGGATGTCTCCACCTTGGCCACCTGATGGAATGGGAAAGAAAAGTGATTTAAGCAATTTTGGGCATGGCATGGTTGTTTGTGCCAGACGGGCCGGTCTGAGTATTTCACAATCTGCTCAGTTACTGGGTTTTTCATGGAAAAACATCCAGTACTGTCGCCTGTGGTCGAAAATGACTTGTTGATGCAAGAGGTCAGAGGAGAATGGGCTGACTGATTCAAGCTGATAGAAGAGCAACTTTGACTGAAATAACCACTCATTACAACTGAGGTATGCATAAACGCATTTGTGAAGCCACAACACGCACAACCTTGTTACAGCAGCAGAAGACCCCATCGGGTACAGTACCACTCATCTTCACTACAAATAGGAAAAAGAGGCTACAATTTGCAATTTTGAAAAATGTTGCCTGGTTTGATGAGTCTCGATTTCTGTTGAGACATTCAGATGGTAGAGTCAGAATTTTGCGTAAACAGAATGAGAACATGGATCCATCATGCCTTGTTACCACTGTGCAGGCTGCTGGTGGTGGTGTAATGGTGTGGGGATGTTTTCTTGGCACACTTTAGGCCCCTTAGTACCAATTGGGCATCGTTTAAATGCCACGGCCTACCTGAGCATTGTTTCTGACCATGTCCATCCCTTTATGGCCACCATGTACCGATCCTCTGGTGGCTACTTCCAGCAGGATAATGCACCACCATGTCACAAAGCTCGAATCTCAAATTGGTTTCTTGAACATGACAAAGAGTTCACTGTACTAAAATGGCCCCCACAGCCAGTAGATCTCAACTCAATAGAGCATCTTTGGGATGTGATGGAATGGGAGCTTTGTGTCCTAGATGTGCATCCCGCAAATCTCCATTAACTGCAAGATGCTATCCTATCAATATGGGCCAACATTTCCAAAGAATGCTTTCAGCACCTTGTTGAATTAATGCCACGTAGAATTAAGTCAGTTCTGAAGGCGACAGGGGGTCAAACACAGTATTAGTATGGTGTTCCTAATACTTTAGGTGAGTGTATCTATGGCTAACTGTGTTCACCATATCAGAACAGATCTTACTTTTGTGTTGCCCTTTATTTTATAGTTTATCTAAGAAAGTACTTGGTAATATAAGGTAACTGTGGTTTAAGGTTAGGTTTAGGGGCAGTTTTAGGTTTAGTATTAACCAGTTATTGCAATTACTATTTTAAGTACATAATATGCACAGGACTATATAAGTGCTACCCACTTTTTGGGGATAGTTCACACACACACAAAAAAAGAAAATTCTGTCATGATTTATTCAGATTTATGTCATTACAACCCTGCCTGTGTAACAAAAGGGAATATATTTTGAAGAATGTTGGTAAACAAACGTTTCGGTTCCCATTGACTTCCATTGTATTTTTCTCAAAAAATAACTCAATAGGAACCAAAACTGTTTGCTTAATAACTCGTATTTATATTTCCTTATGTTCCACAGAAGCAAGAAAGTCGTGCAGGTTTGGAAAGCCATGATAGTTGGAGAGTAAACAATGAGAGAATTTCGCAAGAGCACATGGAAAATGTTTACTTAACTGAGTCTCGTCTACATTTTTATACACAGAGTGTAACCTCAACAAAAGAATGAACAAGAAAACCTGTCTACCTGTAGTTCTATTTATATTTTGATTGATTTTGGGTTGTTTTAGTGTTGCTTGGAATGTCATTCTAACTATACAGCATATATGTAGCTATTTTTTAAAAACTTTGCCATCGAGACTACGTGATGTTAAAACAAAATGATGAAATCATATTTGCAGTGCATGTACTTACAGGTTTACAGGTTTTTATATATATCTCTGTGGATTGATGCCCTATATAGTTTCACAATAGTATTTCTCTTGACTTTAGTCTTCTCTTAGCACACTAATAAGTTCCATATGTGGGTCTGTAAGATTTTTTTCTCTCCATCAAGCACAGAAATGTTTTACTGGACAAGAAGGAGAGGGGAACGGCACACTGTTGTACATTATATTCAGCATTCGACAAGGCAGCCTCTGTTGTACCTTGGGCAGCAAGCCAGGCTTCCCTACCTAATACGCTAATACAGCCACTAGTTGGTATAAAAAGGTACTTTGCTCATGTTTGGGCAGCATTGTTTCTTCTAGATTTGAACACACTCTCAGCCACAAAACACATAAATGCTTAAAGTCCTTTGTGCGTGCTGTGTAAGACCGCAGGAGCCCTGGCCAGGATTCTCAGACCGGCTGGCCTCTCACTTCAAAGGAGAAAGACCACTAGCTTCCTCCTCTGACAGGGAAAATGAAAACACTAAGTGACTTGAAGAACACTCAAAGACACTTGTAGAAATTGGGAGCCTCTCTCAGGCTGGAAAGAACCGTTCTGCGAGTGTTTGTGAAGGCAAATTTAAATGTAAAGTCTGTCACCCACTGAGGCATTCCTCACCAGTTTGGCACGAGCTTCAGGGTCCTTCAGTGTCCTGTGAGGTGACTTTTTAGAAAGACTATGGTAAACAAACACAAGAGTACTGACAAACTCACATGCAAGCACAACAATGTCATAAATGTGTTGCAAAACAACACAGGATTTACTGGAAAAGTTGTTTTCTGTTCTATAAAAAAAAGTTTAAAAACACTTCTAGGCATCTGTTACAACATCAATGAGAGATGAGGAAAAAAGCAGAATTTTGGGAAATGATGTACATCCTACATTCCAGGAATGCTCTCTCTTGTCATTCTCTCTCTTTTTTCTACTTTTCCTGCTGTGAATGGGATTTAATACATTCCAGACTGCCATTGTAAAAATCATGAGCATTGTGGGGGAAATACATCTGGTGTCCATTTACAGATGATAGCCTGTTCTTGCTTACGCCACTCACATTGGAAGTGGTAAGAAAAACTATGGAGAAAGAAAACCAAAAATTGCTCATCATAATTTTCTTTTTGTTCATTGTTCCTTGATTTGCCATTTTCATACACTTAGAAACAGAAACGTTCATGATCTTTGACATACATCTTGGGATCGTTTCATGAATTGTTCTGATTTGAATTGCAGTTTTCTGTCAGATTTGAGTGTTTAGATGTAATGCTCTCTTCACGATGAGCTGCCGCCCTCCCACACACACTCTGACAGTGTAAACTTGGCACACATCTGTGTCTCACCGGCTCTTGGAATGTAAGTATCAGCATTCTGGGAAAAGCTAAATTCTCAGTGAAAAGAACACAAAATGCGAGCAAAATGTAAGCACGAT
Source organism: Pimephales promelas (assembly GCF_988280905.1). Lineage (NCBI taxonomy): Eukaryota > Metazoa > Chordata > Actinopteri > Cypriniformes > Leuciscidae > Pimephales > Pimephales promelas. Next base: position 25,297,446 of record NC_142772.1, read on the forward strand.
TCATTTTTATTTGAGTCTTAAAGAGCACCACTGCAAAAGCATTTACTTTAAATGAATATTGTTTTATTTATTTATTTATTTATTTTAAACATTCTTTATTTTTCTTCATTTGTACTTCAGCTCTAGGATTACTCTAACTCACTCTTGAAATTGGCATTGTGGCACTATGAACTTGTGTTACATTTTGTAATGTTCCTCATTTGTAGGCAGCTTTGTATATAGGAGCATCCGCTCAATCATAAGAAGGAAAGACTTACTAAAAAAACTTTGAACAGTGTTGTGGATAAACATTAATATACAAGTTTCCATGTTCAGTGATAAGAGATTGTGATAAGGCAGCACTGGGAATCCTAAATGTCTTTGAGGTTTTACTTCATTTTTAACCACCCAAACATTTGGTGTAATACAGTTCAGCAACAAAGACACACCAGTGTCGGACCGTTCGACGCACATACAATTGACTGGATTCTTCCTCTCATAAATGCAAGAGCCTCAGAGCCAGTGAATGTGGCCTTTATTTGACAAACCCCAACCCATTGAAGGGGTTCCTGTAAAATATGAGGTAACGTCATTTGACCACTGAACTCAAGGAGCCTTGGATGAATGGCTTGCAGTGGCCTTAGAGGAGTCAATGCACATTTCAGAGCGGAAGATCATCACCCCCTACTTCCCTATAAATAAAAATTCCACAACCCCTTTCAATTATCCATCCACACTTCCTTTCTGAATCTATTTTTTAGATATTCAATCCAGAGAAAAACACCTTCATATGTCTGGCATTATTTGAAAAGTCAAATAGTAAAACAAGCTATGGGCGTTTAGCCCTGTTATGGACCCATCACTATGGTAACTAAGCTTCATATTGGCCCAAATAAAGACTGACGCAAGCAAGGGTTTAGAAGATGTTTATCTTTAGAGTCTGAATACTCGTCTGGCGTGGATTAAACATAGTTTGTTTACAAGAGTTTTTTTTTTTTTTCATTTTGCAATGTTTATTTTAACGCTAATAGAATGGCACGATATATCTCAGGACTGGTGTCGTCTTTTCTCAACACATCCCTGTTAATCTGACTATAGATTGACAGTTTAGTTGGAGATGGATTACCCATATAGTTATTTTAGATAAGTGACTTACTGCCAACCTTTGCCTTATTTTGGCTCCAAGCTGAAAAAGTTTTGCGCTCAACAACAATTGTGGAGAAAAACATCTTTTTAAAATGCTTTTTTTTTTTTTTTGCTTTGCAAAGATTTTAAATGTGTGACTCTTTTTCACATATTTGATGAGACGGCAGAAAAAAGGGAAATGAAAAGGACAGAAGGAGGGACTGTCTGTCATTGCAAGGGCAATGAGACAACCACTCATATCCTTTTCACCTTTCTGTGTCTTTCCTATGTCACAGTTCATCTGTTGGCAACATTGTTGTATTAATGTGCAATATGACCATTTTTATGTTTGAACTATATGATACATAATGTAATACACCACAGGTTTATTAAATATTTCCTCTCGATGTTCACATTTAGCCATATGTATTTTATTAGAGTCTATAGAAAACAACTTAATTCCGCTTCTGACTTACACTGGAACACAACAAGCATTACTTTTCGGTGTTGTACATGTTGTTCATTCATACACTGACGTCAGGGAACAAAAAACATTGCCTTCAGCAGAAGCAGTGCTCTCCTTAGGGCCACATCTAGTTTCCTGGCCTGAGGTTCTTCATGAGAGGGAGTAAAATAAATAACAAGAAACTAAAATACTGTTAAAGATGCTCTAAGCGATGTCACACGTTTTTAGGCCCAAACATTTATTTGTCGCATATAGAAAACATCTCCTCACTATCCGCTAGCTGCCGTAACCTAAACACACTATAAAAAAACCACGGTCTAGGCAGACAACCCAGGCTCCACAAATGGCAGCAAAAACAAAGTGCGGCAACCCGCTCCACGAAACGTAACAAACTGTTCCAGCAAATAACTGACAAGAAGGCCCTGGGGGTGTGGTTTGGGGGGCTCAGTGGAGATGAGGAGGAGGGATCTACAGTAGCCTCCGTTTTGTTTGAAAATACTTTAAACGTCAACAAGAAGTCACGTCACCTGACATCGCTTGGAGCACCTTTAAATAATAATAATAATAATAATGATAATGTATAGAACATACAACTCTTCATATAGATTAGATTAATCTGCATGTCTCACAGTGAATGAATAACAATGTTTTCAACAGGATCCTATTTTAAAACAAGGGCAATATCATCTCAAACAATGCAAACCCTGCTCTAAAAATACTTTCCATTTAACTGTCAATCAACTGGAGCACTGAGAAGACAACTCCCTTTGCTTTCCTTCTTTCTCCACAACCACTCATTTTCTGTTGCGCCCTCCTCTGTTAAAGACACATTGACACATTGATCATTTTTCTCTAAAGGTTGGCTTTGCTATCTCCCCACAAACCAGATTAAACAAGGGTAACAATCCCATAAAAGGAGGTACAACCAGAAGCACTGCGCTGTTACACTATAGCCCCTCTCACACAGAGGTTCCGGAAAATACACGGATAGTGTGGCCCGGCATTTGTCCCGGGATTGTTTGATTTCGGTTCATTCACACTGCCAGTGATTTGCCGGTATCTGTGAGTGTGTTCACACACAACCCGTAAAGAACGGAAAGACACGTGACATCATGAGACGTGTAACGTACGCAACGAAAACGTACACGTGCATACCGTTCCACAAAGCTGGTGAACGATCTCAACTTCAGCTCGGATAGTGAGGAGTTCCTGGTCTCTGCTTCGTTCCAGTTTGCAGACATTTGTTTGTCCTTTCTTTGTTGATGACGAACACACAAGCATATCATGGCACGAGCGTCATCACTATGACACACCCCTTACGGCATTGGTCCTGGCTTTTGTTCACACAGCGCGCGTTCCGGGGCTGATTCCATCAATGTTACTAGGTCCCCAACCCGGCATCAATGCCGGTATCAATCCCGGGTCGTGTTTGTTCACACATGCATTCTAGCAATTTCCCGACAATTTCCTGGGATCAAAGCGCTGTGTGAAAGGGGCTTATGTGAACCCACTCTAGGCCCACAGAGAAGGAAATTAATAGTTGAATAAAACAGTTTTTGTTAGGTTTTTTTTTTTTTTTTTGCGCACAAAAAAATATTCTTGTCGCTTGATAAACTTAAGATTGAGCCACTGTAATTGGACTATTTTTAACAATGTCTTTAATAACTTCTCTGGGCTGGCAAGTTTCAATCCCTTAGAGTCTATGGAGGAGTGATTCAGCTCTAAGATTTAATCAAACATATCTTAATTTCCATTTATTTTCATTTTTGGGTGAACTATCACTTTAAGTTCTAAATTAGTATGGCCACTGACTGGCCCTAAACGGTTTAGCTCTTGTGTATCTTCTGTCACCCCACAATCCATCACACTCTAAGATCACAAAACTCTGGGCTTCTGGTAGCACCAAGATATCTAAGTCCGATAAGGGAGGGAGAGCAATTTTACATTTGGCTCCTAAACTCTGGAAAAGACTTCCTGATAATGTTCAGGGCTCAGGGTAACACTTTAGAATATGGTTCCTTCGTGATTAACTACACAAGAACCAATGAGTAACACAATATTAACAATCTAGTAACTATTATTAACTAACAAGAAACTCTGTTTAACAAATTAGTAAGTAATAACACACAGATAAAAGTGGTACTTCATACATCTATGGGAATTACTAATTATTTGGATCCGTATTATAAAGTGAAGATCATGGGATCTAACTAGTAATGACTCAAGTGTTACTACATGATCTAGTCATGACTTGTGCAACCAAACACTGAAGTCATTTCAAGCGTTTGAGATTTTTGGTGAACTTTAGTATACTTTTAGAAAATTTCTTTAGAAGTATGTAGTAACACTTGAGTCATTACTAGTAGCTTTGATCTTCACTTAATAATACAGATCCTAATTAGTAATTCCCATAGAAGTATGTAGTAACACATTCATGTGCACTATTACTTACTAATTTGTTAATCAGATTTTTTTTAGTTAATGGTAGTTACTAGATTGTTTATAAACTTTTTCAGTAGTTCTCTGGGAAGCATTAGTAGTTATTGATTAGTTAATAGTGAACTACCACTTTCATCTGTAAGCAATTACTTACTAGTTTGTTAATCAGAGTTTCTTGTTAGTTAATAAAAGTTAGATTGTTAATATTGTGTTACTTATTGGTTCTTGTGTAGTTAGGCCTATTCATTAACGAAGGAAACGTATTCTAAAGTGTTACCCTAAATTGTAATGCACACATGCACTTTCTGTAAAGCTGCTTTGAACATAACACATATCTATTGTGAAACATTATAAAATAAACGTGAATTTAATTGAATATTTTTAATTATTATTATATTTTAATAATTTCCAGTATTCCAATAATATATTCTGATTCTGAAACACAGCACAAATTCAATTAAATTAAATTAAATAAGATTTTCTCTGAAAATCTACAAGCTACATAAATGAACAAAATACTAAGTAGCCTATATTACTTTTTAAGAAAGTTAATGAAGTTCAATAAAATAAACAATTTAAAGGTTTCTGTTGAGAGTTGTTGACTGTACAACATGTACTACAACTTGCTGAGGGTAAAAAGTATTGCATAATTTCTTTGACTGGAAACAGCATACAACGTGTTGTAATGTCCTAAAAGTATGAATGTGCACAGTCTAGCGAAACACAAGGAATCAGTGAGCACAATAAAAACAGACAGGAGAGCGCATTCGAATCATTTGGATGACACGATCATGTGCTGCTGTGTGATGCTGTAGACGCAGTGAATTTGAGGAGAACCGCCGTCTGGTCTTCAGAGGGTTAAATTTCCTTTTGAGGGGGAGTTACTGAATCTGCAGCAACATCAGAGCGCATTCCTCAGAGCTGCCAACATCCCGGGAATAAGACCTTCACCGTCAACATCTCAGAGCCACATCCCGGGAATATACCGCAGTACCGGACACGCGTCGTCTCTTTTGTCAAGCCGCGTTTTCTCTGCTGGTTCGGAGTATGCGAGCTCCAGGATCCGCTCAATGTCTTAATGTAGGTGAGCATACGTGTCCTTAAATTAATTAGTAGCCTAATGTGTAAGGCAACCTGGTGATTTTTTCCAGCTTTCGGTATGGACCTCGTGCTTTAAACGAACGAAACCGTGAGAAAAAAATAAGTCGGGGTTTTATTTTTAATATTTATTTATATATGTAATATGTTCTGTTTCCATTCACTGCAGCATGAGCTTTGTTGTCTTAAATCCTCATACTGTCTTTCGCAATGCCGTCTTATGGGCTATATTTAAAGAATTAACACCGAACACTGAAAACATTATTATTACAGTAGCCTCTGTCTAACACATTATCACAGCGCTTCTGCAGCACAGACCAGATACATGTGACATTGTAACGCGTTTAAATGGGGTGTTGCAGGTTTATTTTACCGTTAAGTCATACATTCATGAATAATCACACATGTAACAGGTCTTATAAAAATGTGAAATATATTTCTCATTATAATGTCATTATCAAATCATATCCCAGATCTTTTTTTTCTGTTTGCTAATAGAACCTGTTGATTTGAAACGATTCCCTTTAAAAAGAAATACGTGAAAATAGGTTGATATGACATTGATGTTGGCTTCTGGTCTGACCTAAATTCACAAATGTTTGGATTTACCAACAGTGACCACATCCGTTATGAAACAGCTTCATATTGACGCTACACTCAGAAGCATTTATCCGGTGTAGCTTATAGATCTAACATGACATAAAGTGATACATGTAAAAGCATAATCAGTATTTTCTGAGGATTGCATAAGTTTGAAGACTTTTCAGAGCTCCTTGTCTGATTGTACAACATAACATCATTTAGACAAGATTTTGTATTTCTGAAACTTCACTTTTTAGACTTCCCAGTAAAATCACAGGCTTGATTTTAATAAGAGCCTATATGTGATGACCCTAAATAGTGCTTATTAGTTGCTAAAAACAAGATTTATGTGCTGTTTTGAGAGGCACAAGCTTTGGTGACTTAGTTTACATTTGGTTGCAGCTATAGATATTTAAATCCTGGTTGATCTTAATGGCTGGGACTTGGAAAAGCTAAGCATTGAAGCCTGATTGACATTACAGTAAGAGTAATGAGAGGACAAGATCTTTTTCAGCATAACTTTAACTGTACTCGGTCATCGGGATTTTGCCAAGTTCCTGGATCATCATATTTTCTTGATCCTGGAAGAACATTATTGTCCAAAAATGTAGTCCTAACCCTATCCCTAAACCTAAATCATGCCATTACGTATCCCTAAAATCAGAGGGGAATAATAAGTGAATAATACTGATGTAAAAGCACCTAACCCTGGTTTTAAGCCTTGCTTGACATAAACTGTAAACTTGTCCCTCAATCTGATTGGTAGATTGGAATGTTCCAGGGTCAACAAAGATGTTGATCCAGGAAAATGTTGTACTGAAAACACAATCACCAGTTACTTTCTATTCCCTGTTTGCCATTTTCATTCCCTTTTGCTTCACCATCCCCCATAGTACTTTTGGAGGAGGAAATACCACAGTAAATATGTTCCTCTTCCTCTTACAAAGCTGGAAATGTCGAGGGAAAATGTAACCTTTTTTTAGTGAGCTCACTTTAAAAGTAGTAAAAAATAAAAACCTATTTGAAACATTGAAGGAAAATATCTTTGTTCCTCACATTGGACATGGACAGATGCTTTCAATCATATTGAAAACAGCAAATGTGTTTTTACTTAACTATGTGTAAATGACTTTACCACGGACAAGGAGCCAACACTGTGTTTAACTGTTTTAAAATGTGAATTACCATTTAAAAATGATGCTGGGTATGACTCACGTCACGGTCAAGACATTCTTCTTTCTCCTGTCGGTACAATGTGTGCTGTTTTATTGGAACCAGATGTTGGCACTCAGCGTAGTTTCTCTTCTGTCTCTCATTCTGAACTCTTCAAATGCTGTCCAGCACCTTTCCTCCTCCCTCTCTCTTCATAAAAAGACCAACATATTTCAGTGGAGAAGTCCAAAAAAGAGAGAAACAAAGGCAACTCTCCATCACTTTGGACCTTTATGAGACTCTTCTCCACTAACTCTGCTGTCTTTTCTTACCTCTGTGACTTTTTATTAGACAAAAGGGACTGTTATTGTATTTCATTGTGGACATATATAGGTCAGTAGAGAAGTCATGGCTGCTCTTTTATGTGTAGAATGGTATTTCACTGTGTTGGCCACATGCTGAGGTTAGTGACCTTTGCCCCAAGTGTTTGTTTGTACTGCACTTTCCCCCTCCCAAAAAAAGGAATGAAATTGGATTTTTTTTTCTTTATACCTGTAAAGAAAGAAAATGTGCTTAGGGCCACACGTGGAAGCCTTTGCCTTTCAACACGATCTGCTAGGATTACACTTGACCTCCACACACTTAAATGGATAGTTCTCCTGAAATCAGAAATTCTGTTATCATTTACTCACCCTGATGTTGTTTCAAACCAGCATGACTTACTTCTAGGGAACATATCTTTCCTTGATATGATTTGCAAATGCTCTTTAATCAGAGTCTCTGCATGGTCAACATTTATACAACATTTATTCTGACAGTGTCCAGGCTTTGACTCACGACAGGATAAACTCTCTTGTCCATCTTGTTCAGGACTTAAACCTTGGAAATCATTAGTCCATTGCTGCAGAACCATTAAGACATTCAGCCTTTACTGAAACACTCCATTTTGGGCTTTTAGAAACCATTGTTTACAGCACAAATGACATAATTTAATCCTCGTTAAGGGTATTTTGTCCAAGGTTTGTGTATAAACGGATATTTAGTTCATTTAGTAAGGTCTTGAGCAATCTCGTGGCTTACTGCACTGTTTGTCCTCATTTCATTCCCTTAAACTTAATTGCAGCAAAGGCTGGATTGAACAGCTTACAGTACATAATGACCTCCTACAATTACTCTGTGAAAACTGGATTCACATTTGTTTAGTGTTCAATAATAAGTTTGTTGTGTCACTAAATGAGCCCAGTTAGGGTGTTATGGGTTAGGCAGTGTTTGTAGGCTACTCCAGACATTGTAATGCCCCTTTTGTTCCAGAACACATGAACGACCACACAAGCAGATAGATAAAATTATGGTTTACTGTGCTTTTGAAATGTTTTTACTTATATATATCTCATCATGGGAGCTATAATAATTTCCTTAAATATCATTGGATAGGCCTAACACTTTAGGCCTAACCCCTCACAGTGGGTTAGGTCCTCTTCTGATAAAAGGAAGGATTAAGATGTTAAATGAATAACAGTATTTATTTTACATAGAAATCTTTTATAACTTTATAAATGTCTTTACAGTCATTTTGGTCAACTTGCTTTGAATTTTGATGCAATGGTTTCTTCTTTTTGAAAAGTGAGATGTAATTTCTTCTTCTGTGGCTGTTTACTGTGTCCCTTGCCCTCATTTTGTTTGATTATGTGTCTCGGATGATGGATTGTGTGTTTGCTGTGTAAAGCTAGCAGCACTATGAAAAGAGATGCCCAAACTTGTCATCGGTTGGCATAGAAACCATCACAATCCAAAGCCATAAGGGTCATACAGTAATTGGCTAGCCACATGTTGCATTTGAATTGCAAAATGTTACATGAATCAATATCATTATCACCCTAGCCTCCTTTTCTATGGCCAGCTTCTGCTCTGATCCCCATCCTCAGGCAGTTCATTATCCTCAGAAAGAGTCTTAAACGCAGAGGTGTTCTGGCCATTAAATGCATCGTTCAGTCCTGCTTGTGGCACGAGTACAATCAGGTCTTTGTTCCTGGTTCCCCTATGTGTTCCTTTCTAGTTATCCAGTGTCCTGTTGACATCTGACAACACACCCCTGGAGATTTTGTCTGTCCAGTGTGTTTACCTCGGATTCTTGGCATTGAGCTGGGGAGGATGTGTCTTCTTGGGCTTTTTTTTTTTCATGTGGATATTTACACATACTCCATAGCTTATGTTAAGTGACAGCCTTGGGGCCAGGAATAAGGAAGAGGAAAGATGGTGTTTATATACCCGTTCTTAGTCCTCTCTGGCTGCTGGACCAAGTACTGAAGACCCGCTGAGATGCCAGGCAGGAGAAAATGGAGACTAAGAGGGCTTCTCAGGCTAAGAAAGTGCAAATATTGATGTTGTCCATGCTTTTTGACTGGGAAGCACTAAAGTCATGCGAGTAAGAGAGTGAAAAAAAATCTTTAAAAGGTACAATACGCCATATGTGTACAAATAACAGAAACTTACGAATCAAATGGTGACCATATGGTTGGCCAGAATATACAGGTCACTGAGTTTAATTGGCCAGCAGAAGAGGATGAGTTGTCTGTTTAGATTAAGCTGTCCGGTTCAAGATGACTTGTAGTCATTGTAAAAATTTTCTTTGTTTTTTTAAGAATTTACACCACAGTTTATGGAGTGATATGGATAATGTGTTTTTGTGATTGAATATGTCACATTTGTTTTTCAGATGTCACATTAGGAGTTTTTGCTTATGCAGACCTCTTTCTAGCATTAGTGTGAGGTCTGTGGGAAGTTATTTTGAACAACTAACTCCTGCAAATGTTTACATTTTTTTTTTCACTCATGCTTCCTGTATTTCTGTACCTTGGACTAGTTCCAAAAATTGTCCTGCAAGCTTTTCACATTGTGTGGTTTATTAAAGCAATTAGACATTGTACGTATGATTTTGTATTAAATATTATGGCTACAAATAAATACTCATGAGTAATTAATTATACATTGAATGAACATATTATTATATACACTGTTTGATGGTTTGGGACCATGGTTGGGATTTTTTTTCAAAAGTGACTGTGAAGTCTTTTTAAATATCTTTTTTGTCAAATAAATGAATCACAGTTTCCACAAAATTGTTTTCAACATTGATTACAATAATATTTCTTAAAAAGCAGCAAATCTGCATATTTGAATGATTTCTGAAGGATCATGTGACTCTGCAGACTTGATCCTGAAAATTCAGCTTTACCATTACAGGAATTAAATACAATTTATAAACATTTTCCACAATAATACTACTTTTACTGTGTTTTTGATCAACAGCAGCCTTGATGACTTCTTTCAAAAGCATCATACTGACCCCAAACTTTGAATGTTAGTGAAGTTATCTGGCCAAACTGTTAGCTGTTTGCTATTACCGCAATGTAGCCACTAGCGACTTATATGGAATCTTCAGTGTGCATTTATAGTCATACCACAGCCGCTTTAAACGCAGTTCATCCAGCCAGATATAACAGTCTTAACTGTGTTTACTACAATGAACCCTCGCTTGTTGTTTTGTTGGATACACCATGTCAGAATCTCAAAAGTTTCTGTATTGTTCGCCTTTTGAATGGTTCAGAAATCTTTCCAGGAATATAGTGCTCGTAAAATGATAATGGTGTAAGATAGTGGCATTTTGAAGAAATCTTTCTTCTTATTTGTACTTGTAATATATGTATCTTTGAAACTATAAACGTCTATGGACATACAGTAAATGTGAACTGCACAGTCTGGAATGTACAATATTATTTAGATGTGCTCGCTGACGGTATGTTTTCTTCCTTGGTGTAGACTTAATACCAAAACTTTACTCCTGACTAATACATCTTAATACTTCACCAGCATGACACATTCTTCCTCTGGTTCCATCCTTCCTTTTTAACTTGAAGGGATGTCACATGCCTATAAAGGACACTGAATTTGTGGATATTTTGTGCCAGGGTTGCTCTGTCTACCGTGAGTTGCCAACAGCTGTTGTTCAGGGAAGGGCAGCTGGTACTCTTTGCTCTTATAATAGAATCTGCTCAATAAATGAACAGCAGAAGTCTGGGGTCACATGTGGGTCGCCAGTGTGAAAGGTGAAGCTGATTATGGGTTAAGAACTATTTATGTCTGGTGAGACTCAAAAGCATTGGACTAGGTTACAACTTTGACTACAGGAAAAATAATATAGCGTATTTAAAAAACTGTGAATTTTCTTGGTCTTTGATTCATGAAGGACTGCTTCTAAAAAGTTATATTTTTTATTTATTATTTTAAGAAATATTTTACTTATTTAATTTAGTAATTTTAGTGCTTCAACTTAATCTCTTTTCAGTTATTTACCAAAGCAACATTTCTAGTTTTTATTTAGTTCAAGTTTTCAATCTAATATTTATATTTATTTATTTTAATTTGCAAACATGTTTTTAATAGGTTTTTTTTCTAGTTTTTTTTGTTTTAGTTAATAATAATAATAATAATAATTAATAATAACCTTCTAAGTTGTTTTGCAATTACGTAACACAATTGCAACATTGTATTGAATGTTCTACAGGAAGGCTATTTCACGTAAAGTGTATGTATTTATAGGCAGCTCGAGTTGGTGAACTCATGAGGGTTAAAAACATCCCAAATATTTTCGTATATAAGTTGCTTCAATTTTTTTTTTTTTTTTTTTTTATTGAAAACAAATGTACAAAAATAGCCTGTCTGTGGTATGAAGAAGGTGGGGAATGAATAGATCCCAGATGGAAGGGAAGCTGTGACTTCCTGTCTTTGGGTGCAGGGCGGGATAATTGCAGTGCAGAGACAGCGGGAGATAGAAACTAAGGGTACTCTGGTCCTGTAATAGATATGCCAAGAAAGGACAGGTTCAAGAAAGCAAAAATGTCTCGGTGACCTATCATCTCAGATAAGTCTGAGCCAGTTATCTGTATTAACTCAAAACATGAATGTCACGTGGGTTGTTAAAGGCTGCGAGTGGAGAGTATTTATGGCTGAACAATGTCACCACAGCAAAATGCTCCAAAGTTCAGGATGTTTATTCAGCTTCTGTTTAAGCACAGCCACTTTGGATTCCATGTGGACTTCAGTTTACTGAGATAAAATTGGTTAGCACATTATTAAAAAAGGTAGCGTTAGAGAGCAAGCGATCACCTTGTGCTAAAAAATGTTCACCAACATCTGACATGCTACAATGCTTGTCTCAGCACTCTCAGTTTCATCAGATAGCATCTAGTTAGAGCATTTACCAGTGTTTTTTAACAAGTCGGCCAAGAAGGTTCACGACTCAAGCTCGCTAAAGAATTAGAGGCATGAATCAGACTCAGTCCATGAATCATTCTAAGGCACTAATGAGTTCACAACTGACTCTCTTACTAAACCTCAAGTCATTTATCAGTTATGTACAATTTAAAATGAACTGGGAATCGTTACTGTGATGTGTAGGCTAAAAGTCCATGAGACTCACATTAGTTTATTGACTAGGTAATTTTTCATATGTGGAAGTTAAGAAGATAGCCTACATGCTCACAACAGAGTTTTGTTTAAATAGATTGGAGGGATAATGTTTAACAAGAAACAGAAATATTTTACAAAAAGTATTGATTTTTTTTTTATTAATGTTTAATATATGTGGTCCAAATGTAAGGTTGACCTGACTTTAAGTTAAACTTTCTTGGAGTGACTTTTTGGAAACATAATACACAAAACAGTGATATATAGGCTATGATATAGGTATATATACTGTATATATACATAGTGATATAGAACTGCAAACACAGGGAGATTAAAGCAACATCAAGTAACTTTTCCTCTGTGATCGCCCTACAGGTTGGAAGCGGAATTGTCCATTACTGCTGTCGTAAATAATTTAGCCTATTGCATCCTACTGTCACACGCGCACGCATGCTCTCTGTTTATCCGGCACCAGCTTTGGAATCATGATGACAATTCAAAAGCTACCTGGCTGCTAGGTATCTTACGTGTTGTTGTAGTCTACTGTCGAGTACGCTCAAAGTCCTTTAAGGCAAGTCATGCCACTCGGCCGCCATCTTGGCAACGCCTCCGGGCAGCTATTTCGGACTTAACAAGACCAGGCTCCTATCTAAATGAATGGGCAGAGAGTCAGAACTGCACTTTCACTGGTCACCGGGACATAAAAACTGCACTATAGAAACAGCAGTAAAATATAATAAAAATCGCTGAAAAAGTTTGACGACTTTGCCCCAAAATAAGGTTTAAAACGCCGTTTTCCCACAGGTTATTCTTTTACTGCACATGCGCAAGGGTTCTCTTGCTCTCTGTCGTGCGCGTGCTGCACAGTTTGAAACACAGTATGAGCGCTCTTGCTCGCTCGCTCTAGATTCCGGGAGATTTGAACTAATTTGCGAGGATTAGCGAGCCTCTATCAATCTGCGGGAGACACCCGGAACTTGTGGGAGACTTGGGATGTCTGATATTTACACAACACACACATACACTGCATATCAAATCTGCCGCCTTTTCAAACAGTAACGTAGGGTGATATCAGCTAAATTGGGCCACTTTTTGGTAAATCGTTTGGGACAATAATACAATACCAAATATGCCTTATCCATGTGTTTTTATGATTAATTATGACTGTTTTTGACACATTTGTGTTGAAATTTTGTAATAAAATAAAATAATTTAGGCCCTACAGTTCTTGAAACATCAGATGTGCCGACTTTTTTTGCATGAGCCGTTTCAGGTAAAATGGGCCAGCTGTTCAGGTAAAATGGGCCAGTCAAATTGCAAAGGGAAATAGCAATTTATCATTAATTATTTTTAAACACAATTTCTTATACAGCCAAATTAAACAAACATATTTCCTATGTGCCATTTAAAAACAAAAATGTGTGTGTGTGTGTGTGTGTGTGTGTGTGTGTGTGTCTGTCTGTCTGTGCGTGTCTGTATCTGTCTGTGTGTCTGAGTCTGTCTGTGTGTCCGTCTGAGTCTGTGTGTCTGAGTCTGAGTGTCTGAGTCTCTGTGTCTGTGTCTGAGTCTGTATGTCTGTATGTCTGTGTCTGTGTGTCTGTGTCTAGTCTGTATGTCTGAGTTTGTGTGTCTGAGTCTGTGTGTCTGTGTCTGAGTCTGTGCGTCTGAGTCTGTGTGTATGAGTCTGAGTCTGTGTGTGTCTGAGTCTCTGTATGTCTGTGTCTGTCTGAGTCTCTGTGTGTCTGAGTCTGTGTGTCTGAGTCTGTGTGTCTGAGTCTCTGTATGTCTGTGTCTGTCTGAGTCTCTGTGTGTCTGAGTCTGTGTGTGTCTGAGTCTCTGTATGTCTGAGTCTGTGTGTCTGAGTCTGTGTGTCTGGTGTGTCTGAGTCTCTGTGTCTGAGTCTCTGTATGTCTGAGTCTGTGTGTCTGAGTCTGTGTGTGTCTGAGTCTCTGTGTGTCTGAGTCTGTGTGTCTGAGTCTGTGTGTCTGAGTCTCTGTATGTCTGTGTCTGTCTGAGTCTCTGTGTGTCTGAGTCTGTGTGTGTCTGAGTCTCTGTATGTCTGAGTCTGTGTGTCTGAGTCTGTGTGTCTGAGTCTGTGTGTCTGAGTCTGTGTGTCTGGTGTGTCTGAGTCTCTGTGTCTGAGTCTGTGTCTGAGTGTCTGAGTCTCTGTGTGTCTGAGTCTGTGTGTCTGAGTCTGTGTCTGAGTATCTGAGTCTGTGTGTCTGAGTCTGTGTGTCTGAGTGTCTGAGTCTCTGTGTGTCTTAGTCTGTGTATCTGAGTGTCTGAGTTTGTGTGTGTCTGAGTCTGTGTGTTTGAGTCTGTGTTTCTGAGTTTCTGTGTGTCTGAGTCTGTGTGTCTGTGTGTGTCTGAGTTTCTGTGTGTCTGAGTCTGTGTGTCTGAGTCTGTGTCTGCGTTTCTGTCAGTGTCTGTATGTCTGTGTGTCTGAGTCTGTGTGTCTGAGTCTGTGTGTCTGAGTCTCTGTGTGTCTGAGTCTCTGTGTCTGTGTCTATGTGTCTGTGTGTGTCAAAGATGATGGCCCATTTTAGCTGAAACCATGTTGCCCATTTTACCTTAGTGGGTTAAGGTAAATTGGGCCGCCAAGAAAAACATCACTTTTACAAAAAATATGTTTATATACCAAACTAACAACATTATTTCTGATTAATGCCATCAGGACAGAGAGTATGCATAGTTTTTTTATGAGCATGTTTGTTTTTTTATTGATGTATCATCCTTATAATAGTTCAGTGCAATTTGGTATGCCAGGCTACTTACCATGCGGCTTTCTGGTGTAGTCTCGATTTGAATTATTCCCCCGCCCACCATAGCAACCATAAACCAATCTTATCGCCTGTTATTTGTCAAGCACAGTTATGACAACAGTTTGAAATCCTTTGCAGTCATTGGCTCTAAATTCTAGAGGAGCTGGGACCCCCAAACCTTAAATGGCCCATTTTACCTGATGGCCCATTTTACCTGATATCACCCTATTTAAATGTTTCCCGGCTTTACCATTAAAGGGTAACTAAACACCAAAACAACTTTTTTTAGTTAATGATCTGTAAGAATGGAGCTTCATAAATGCTGTTCATTGATTCGAGTACATTTTTTGACAATTGAGTATAAAGTGTTTTGATTTTCAAATATATGGTGTAAAAACGTCTGAGTGCTGCCCTCTTCAGGTTAAACGGAAAGCTCCTGCAGTAGGGGTACTTTCTGATGTAGCGAACTCTCAGACGCCACTCTGTCACACCCTTGGTGCGTGCTCACCACGCCCTTGGCAGCCCCTGGTATCCATCTGGTTCCGTCAAAACTACTGTAGCGAGTCAGGAGTTGGATTTATGAGTATTGAAAATGATCAGGATAGCATATAATAGCATCTAGTTAGCATAACATTTATATAGTTATTTAGATTATTTTTGAAAACGATCAGGATAGAGTATTGTTGCATCTATTTAGCATAGCATTATATAGATAATTTAGATTATTTTGTGTAGCTAGTAGCATAGTACAGTTAGGATAGCTTCAAGTTAGCATAGATTTATCAGTGTTTAGTACAGTGATCAGGATAGTAACGGAATAGAGGTGGACATGGGCTTCTCCACTCAGCTCCACACGCAGTGCCAAACACTGCTCGTCCTGCATGGACTCCTCCACCGCAGCGGCGTCTTGATGTGAGTGATCATGGATATTTTAATCACAATTTATGGTTAGGATAAAGTTAATCCTCTGGGGTCGACAATCGAGCCGGCGCATTTTGCTGGATTTTTTCACAAAGCGGCAGAATATCAATATGAATATATGCCCACAGAGCGTGCGCTATTGACATCAACTCGACGACAAAACTCATCAGATGCCGGTCGCGATGCGGGAGTTAAGACTGCAGTTTGAGCCAGCGGCTCGAATGGATTTGGCTATGTGTCTACATACAATTTACCCTCATCCACTTCAGGTGAAGGTGAGGGAGAAAAGTCCTCGACTTCAAATGGCCGCTCTGTTGCAAAGGCAGCTACTTGCGTCACTCAAGTCTCTCTCTATTTTAGAGTCTGACAGCAGCTGTCACTCACGGCGGGTCTCAGGTGCACGCCCCCTAGCCCCGCTGGGGTCTGCCCATTTTTTCAGCATTTTTCAAATATTGCTAGTGGGTGGAGTCAAGCTCTGACCAGGGGTTTAGTTACCCTTTAAAAGCAGATGATTGGCTGTCCAGCGGGAGGGGAGGGGCATTTGCATACAACCACCACCTTTGGTGTTACGGGTTTTCCCTATACATTTGTATTAGGTATTATATATAAATAGTCTCTGGTACGCTCCACCTATCGGCAATTGTAACGCTTGCCGTAAAGCAAGTCAAATTTGTAGTTTTCCTATGTCTCATTCGGACTACAGAAACGAGACCCGATCTAGCAATCTTACATAGTGTGGATATATAAAGGACAGCAAAGCAGTGGCATAAGTGCATTTCACCATTTCACGACTTGATGAAACCATTTTGAAAACCTTATTTTAAGGTAAAAAAATCGTACTCGTTGATTTAAATAGGGGAACAAACATAAGGCTACGAGGCAGGGAGGAGAGCACATGGGACAAGGAAATAACATGACAGCAATGTGCTCACAACAGACTAAACATATATAAATTTATATATATATATATATATATATATATATATATATATATATGCATGTACTGTATATATACACACACATACTGTATATAGTTACATATAAACACAAACTTTTATGTTAGATACGATTAATCGTTTTGATAGTACTAATATACTGTATAATTGTCTGGAGCCCTGTTGCCTACACACAATCTACTAAATAACGCTACAATGACTGCATTTTCCTTTGATTTGTAAATTTGTGAACCTCTACTAAATCTGTGTCCTTTTTTGCTTTCTTTCTCTGTCTCCAGTGCAGGCAATGTTGATCATGGTCCACTACTGAGTCAAGCTGTGGTTCACACACGGCAGAGAGGAGAGCAAGAGGGCTTCAACTGATCCTGTCTTCACATTTGTTTTGCACAAGGCTGGCTTTTAAACATGTCTGCAGAAGTTGAATCCAGCACACCCCCTGTTGAGCAGGCACCTTTTAAGACACCCTCCAAAAAAGAAAAGAAGAAGGGTATGTGACAATGACAATTTTCACACGTCAATATCTTGGGTGACGGGGGGTTTGTATACAGGCCAGACCTTGGGTGATTCAAGTGTTTTAAGCACAGCTTTGCCAATGATTGTTTGAAAGGCTGCAATCATTTTACTTTTTACTTAATTGGTGGTTTCTCAGTAAAAGCCTCTATTATGAGAGAACATGTAATAGATTGTTTAAAGAAAGTAAAAAAACTGAGTAGACATCTTTGCTGACCTACTTGTGTCTACTGGCACATCATTAGTGGTATAGTGAGTATCCCACTGAGATTTGCTGTGAGTCTTTAGCTGTGTGTAATGTGAGTTGCTCCTAGCATCCACGTCTCCAGAGCACCTACAAACACCAAGCTTGATCCATTACAAACATGTAATGAACCTATTCTGAGGTAAAACTATACCCTCATAAGAGTTTTGAAACTTCTATTGTTCTTGCCTCCTTCCCAGATGAAAAGCCAATTTGTTTAGAGATTTGATCTCAGAATTTACATGAAGTTATGAGTTCTCAAAAAAAGAGAGATGTTTCATTTTGAGATTACGTTCATGATTTATGATTCACTGGATTCCAAAGGTTTTGCCATATTGTTCTCTGACTGTACAGTTGGAATCAGACACAAATGATTTAATAGTTATGTCTTAACTTAAATGCATCAATTTATCATTAAATGTGTGCTTTCCTTGGAAGGTTTCAGTCATTAATCTGTGTTGTGGAATGTAAGGCATGGGTGGGCTTTTGTTAGTTTCATAGGATATAACTTTTTTAACATTGTAATAATATTTAATATTTCGATTTTTGGATTTCTGCATCTAGGGACATTTACAGATGTGCAGCTTATTTATTTTTTACATATATTACATTTTCCCTTTCTCCCCTGCTTTTCTTTTGTCTATAGAGATACATTGTGCTTGTTTGCAACCTAATTTCAACAGTAAAAGTTTCAAAAGCTGGTAATACAATATTCAAGCAACCTGTTTTCTGTATGTATTATACTATTAGCACATTATATAGGCCTGTGATGGGGGGTCCTAAATGCAAAGCTGACCCAGTAGTAGCACTATGATTGTGTTTGTGTTATTATGTATTTGTCCCAGTGATTACATCTTACAAATTAAGTTCTGTCTGGTAAAAAAAAAATAATAATAATAAGACACTGTTTCCTCTCAAGAGGACAGTTTGAGTTCATCAAGTTCCTTTACATGTCGTGTAGCGCGGTGCAAAGTTGGCGAACAGCCACCTGCAGAAACCTAAAATCCTCCGTCCAGAGCTCCAGGGGCCTCTTTGACCCAATATTTCTCTGGATTTATTTTTCTAAGCTGGAACCTGGTGCACAGTGGTATTGTTTGTCTTGCCTAGCTCATTCATACCAACAGAGCACACTAGTGATGGATTCCATTACAGTTCTGTTGCTGTTTCCACAATACCTTCCAGCTGCGACGGCAAGACACTCTCCAACATGTCTATTTATTAGCCTTTTCCACAGGCATGAAAACAAGCAAAATGATTCCCACAGTCTCACGCGGAATAGCCAGCAGTGATTTGGGCAATGAGGTGCATCTGGGGTTGAAGGAGTCATGTGTTGGACATAGAAACAAAAATATATTGGTGCAACATCACATTTGATCTTTCAGCCACATTGTTATTGCAGTTCATGTATAGGCCCATTTTTCTTTCATACCTTTAACTTTTTTTATAGAAAAATGGGATTTGGGAAATGGGACTTTTAAGGGATTTGGCTTACCTTCATGATCAGGCTCATTTGTGAGCAATAGGGAATATTTATTCAAATTGTTCTATCTCCACATAACCCACTCATGAGTTTTTACTCGCAGACCAACAAAAATCACTTGTCATCTTGATTAAGACCTTAATAGTTATGAGTAAGCCTAGAAATAACTGTGTTGGTGCTTAAACTTACAACTATGGATGCACCTGTATTAAAATTCTGGCCGATAGTGGTAAGCCGATAATTGATTTTATCTTATGGCCAATATTAAAATGGTATTTTATCTAAATAAATAAAATAAAAACATGCTTAAAACTTATTGAAAATCATTTACATGCTACAAGTGAATTAAGGCATCACAACATTATAATGGACAGTATGATAAATAAAAATGGAAATATTTTAAAATGAGATAAAGATTACATATGAAGTCAGCATGCAATTAAAATTCACCCTATCACCCTATCTTATTTCGAACAATTCATCCATGCATGTTTCATTGTTTTAATATTTTATATTATATAAAATAATGTTTAATTAAAATAATTTCCTCATAATGTTTAATCAAAATGTTATAATTCATCTTCAAGTGAAACGACAGACTTCTCTCTGGTGACGTATGCAGGACTTCTCCAATCAGCTCAATTAAACTTAAATAATTTTGTGTGAGAGTTAGATTCGCCACAATAAGGTAAGCAACTTTATTTATATAGCACATTTTCAAACAACAGACGTTGCCCCAAAGTGATAATTTACAAAAATGATAATGATAATGCAAGTTGCTTGCTTTCAGATCATATCTAATCAGATTGCTGATTAACAACTGACATGCACAATTAAAATGTTCAACCACTACATTTAAAAAAAAACTCAAATATCAGCCAGACCTGTAGATCTTGCTGTAAAAACTCAGTCTATGAATATTCTGTTTATTTTAGCCAATTAAAAAAAAAAAACAGACAGAGCAAAAATGTCTACACATGCCATTTAATGAAAACAGTAACTAAACTAAGCACTCATATTTATGGGTATCATATGTTCACATTGGGAGGGGGTTATAGAGCTGAAACCTCAAGCCTGTAGAGTCCCTGCATGGGATGAATGTCAATGTTGTCCCTCAGCTTGGCCACAGAAGGCATGAGGTCTGGGCCTTGGCCAGACTGTTCTCTCTCAGTCTCTTTTTGTTTCTCTGCATTTGACTCACTTTCTCTTTCTCCGCCTCTGCCATCTCAGCAGCGCCACTGGCCAAAAAGGGACATCGCCACATAGTCAGCTGAGCTCTGGTTTTGAAGTGAGACACAGGGCAGGCAGACAAAATAAATGTCCAAAAGTCAAGAGGAAAGATAATGGATAGTGAGATACCACAGAAGAGCCAATGAAGAGCTCACACAAAGAAGAGATTGACATTTTCCCAGGAAGGAGGAGGAGATATGAACTCTCAAACTAGCCAATAATGTGGCACATATCCAAAACAACACAATTTTAGGGTCTTTACTATTCGCTTTTACCCACACTTTCGATTTGCGTCGTGTACAACCAGTTGTGATGGTGAAGCCATTTTCATTTGAATTTGCTGTAGCTGAATGCATGATAACAAAGCACCACAACAAGTGCCAACTTGTGGATGTAATACGCACATTTAAATGATCAGAGTAAACGCAGATAAAACCAATGGAGAAAACCCGAAATTAAAACTCGACAGAAAATAATTTTATAATTAAATATTGCAATACTTTGCGCTACTGTATCGATATAATTGCGTGCGTAACATATCACAATACTCAACAGAATAGATTTTTTTCCCCCACTACTATCCGGACCACTTGCTCTGTGTATTTTCTACATTTGTAAAGTGGGTGCTGGTTAACAACAGATAGGATTCACCGTCTGCCCTGTTGAGGAGGACATCACCAGCCCCACTCCGGACCCAGAGCCCAGCCAGCCACCTCTCGCTCACAGCACGGTGCATACTCCAGGATCCCCCGGAGAGACAGAGTCCGAACCTCCTGTAATGCCAAAGTGGCCGCCTAAGCCAATGATTGCCCCTGAAACCAAGCCCAATGGAAAGTCTGTCCAGGTGCGTGAGCCGGCAACATCGCCTATCCCAGTAGGTGTGCTTGTGGAGTATGATAGGATAGATTGGAGCCCCACCCATACTTGAGGCCTCCAGCATCTCCCCTGGTCCCTTCCAGCTCCAAGTATCCTGCGTTTCCAACGATCCCACCCAGCCTCCCTCTCCCACCTCCTCTACCAAAGATAGTCAGTCCTTCAACCCCATCTCGACTGGTTCCCTTCAGTTCCTTGCCTCTTCCTCTGTTTATCTGTTTACTCCACTCTGCAGCACAGATCTGCCTCAGGTCTTCCAGTCTTCAGTTCCGCCTTTGCAAATGGATATCCCAGCTCTGCCTTGGTTGAGTCGTAAATTCGGCTCCACCTTGGCTCCTTGCCCCCTCGGCTCCACCTGTGACTGTGGTCCTTATGGCTCCACCGGGCTCCCTCATCCCTCTGGCTACACCTTGGTCAGTCATCACTCTGCATGCGCCACAGACTTTGAGGAATTCAGCTGCACCTCCACCCTCCCTCCAACCGGCTCCGACTCAGTCATCGCGTACTCTGGCTTCATCTTTGCCACTCGTGACTCCACCTGGATCTCCAATTCTCCTGGCCCCACCGCGGGTGGTCGGATATCTGACTCTTTCCTGGATTTTTTTCCTGGCCTCCAGAGCCACCCTCCCTCCTCTGTTAAACTTTAGAATGTGAGGACGCGCCTTCCGAGAGGGAATATTCATGTTTAGTTTTGTTTTGTTTCTGTTTTGTTCTTGTTTACCTGTGTTCCTGATCCTTGTTTGTTTCCATTATGTTATGCACCCGTCTAGTTCCTTATGTTTTTAAGCCCTTAGATCTTCTCAATACCTTGTCTTGTGTTAACGTTGTGTTCATGTGTAGTGTTACATGAGTACTGTTTATTAGAAGATACTTGTTCGTTCGTTCTCTCTCTCACTCTGGTGGATAATCTACACACGCAAACATTAAACATATCAGCAGCTCTCTGAAGTACTTTGTGTTCATTTTAATCAGCCTCCTTCAGATCTTTTTGTGCCATTGAGTAATCGCCCATATTTTGATATGCACTTGGGTAACTTGCTGACATTTCCAGTGATTGAGTAGCATTCAGACTGAGATTCAGAGCTGAAATTCTGCGTGAGATAACTCTGTATCTCAGACAGCTGGTACCATCAGTTCCTTCCGAATGGCATCTATCCTAGCGACAGCCGTAATTATGTCTCTGAATCGTTTCTCATTCCTCTAAGAATAAAGGATTTCGTAAATGATTCTGCACCGCACTATTCATTCCCATTTTAGAATGCTTTTGTTTTGAATGACAGCTGCGTTTGTGATGAGCCGCATTTGCCTGCTGTAAACTGTAATCAGTTAATTATATGGAGCAGTGTTTTAAAAAGGTTAAATGACAGGGGCTGGTCCTATACTACAGAAAGGACACTTAATTAGTGGTTTCATGTATGAGTGAAGAAGAACTTGCTTTTTCAGCTCTTTTCAAAAGGATAAAACTAGCCAAGAAATCGATGGCATTTTCTCAGAATTGTGTGATGAAGTTCAAAAGAACTTTACTTTTTAGAATTGTATCTAGAATGTATGCACCTTTTCTGATTAAAAGTATTCATTTATTAAACTGTGACCAAAATTTGGATGTCTAAATTTGTACTAAAATATTTGCACAAATAGTCTCTGGCTAAATCCGGTACAATACATGAAATGGTATTTTTATTTTAAAAATTGTGCATGGTCCCTTCATGAATAAATAAAGAGAAGAAACATTTTTTTTTTCTTTTTCTAAAACTTGACTGAAAAAAAGATAATTATGATTATTTACTTTATTATATACACAGCAGTCGATCTATTTTACAAATCTATTTAATAATAAAGCATGGAATTATTTCTCTTTTGCAACACACTTTAAATTAAATAAGTTTAAATCTCACAATATTTTGTTTTATGTTTTAGATTCAAATCTCTCTTTTTATCTGTTTTTTTTTTTCAGCTGCAGCGAGCCCAGAGAAAACAGATGAGTTCCTCCTTGCAAGGTTCAAAGGTAATGGAGTTCGCTACAAAGCCAAGTTAATTGGTGTAGATGATGTCCCTGAAGCAAGAGGAGATAAAATGAGCCAAGACTCCATGATAAAACTGAAGGTCAGTGAAAGCTCAAGCATTTTTTTTTTATTATTATTATTACAGTATGTCTTAACTGACTTCTAGCCTAAACTAATGGCGGAGACATAGGACAATATGGATTTATTTGTATTGACTTTTCACAATGCATGTTGTTTTCCAAATAACAAGGAACATTCTCAGAACTTTGGCTAAAGTTCTGGCAATGTTATCTTAAAGTTATGAACAAACATTAAGTTAATATAACGTTTGTTCACAGTTATGTGGTCTTTAAAATGTTCTCAAAAATTTAGCACAAACAACATATGGCTATATATTGTTCACTGAACTGTTCATTTTTAGTTTGTTGTTTGTCTAACGTTTTTTACTGTTGCTAATTGTTTCAGAATGATTTGAGAGCATTCAAAAGTAACGTCCCCATTATGTTTGCAGAATTACAAAATGAATTGTTCCCTTACCTTTCATATAACCAAGAAAAGAAAAGTTTTTCAAAAAACTAGAGGTTTAAATGTTCAGAGAGCATTCAAAGATAACGTTTTTGTAACTTAAAGGATACCATAGCAAAATGTTTTAGCAATATTTTTGTTAGCTTGGTTTAAAGCTTCATAGAAAATAGTGCCTTAATGATCTCCAGAGGGCAAACTGTGTCAATGAAACATACCCTTCGATTTTTACGTTTGAGGAGAGTCGACAGAATGTTTTCCAGTATTTTTGACATAAATATTACTGGCGTGAAGTAATTATTCTGTTTCTAGTGTGTTCCGATTTAGTCCAAAAAAATCCAAATGGTTTGATAGACATGTATTTATCAGGACACTGACTACATGCAAGAACTCAAAATGACTTGTTTTTTATTCTCAGTAAACATTTATTTGTTTTTTCTCTCTGCGATCCCAGGGCAAGGCAGTGGCAGCTCGCTCTGCGGGCAAACACAAGCAGAGAGTGTGGGTGAACATCTCCCTCGCAGGAATTACTATAACTGATGAGAAAACAGGGGTCTGTCTCTCTCACTCACTCTTTTATTTATACTAGACTAGAATAAACTCTTCAACTGATACACCATTTGATACCCAGTATACAGTATTCATTGTTACTTTCTTTTGATTTCTTCAGGCAAAAATACTGGAGCATGCAGTAAATAAAATCTCCTTCATCGCACGGGATGTCACTGACAGCAGAGCGTTTGGCTACGTGTGCGGTGCGGAGGGCCAGCACCAGTTCTTTGCCATTAAAACAGCACAGCAGGTCCAGTGAGATTTTATGGAGCAAAGCTGTTTCCTTCTTCACACACTCATGCCTTTAGGCACACACATACAAACTTGTTCTCTCTTTCTCTGTTACTTATTTCCCAGTAGTGCGTTTTTCTAAAGGCATTCCCACAAAAACAGCCCCCCACCCCCCCTGCTCACAAACATTCACTCATAAACCTGCTGGAAAAGTGCCTTTTAACACATTGCTTGTGTTTCCACTTAGGCAGAGCCTCTTGTCGTTGACCTAAAGGATCTTTTCCAGTTAATCTTCAATATGAAGAAAAAAGAAGTTGAGGGTTCAAAGAAGGTGTGAGACCCCTCAAAAATATTTTAGATGTATCTAGACTGTGTGTGAGCTGTTGAGAAACTTTTATACTCATATTTCAAGTGTAACTCTTTCAAAATGCAAGACATTACTGTACCATTCAAAGTTTGGGTTGGGTTTTAAAGAAATTAATACTTTTTAATTCAGCAAGGATGCAGAAAATTGATCACAAGTGACAGTAAAACATTTGTAATGTAACAAAACACTATTTATTCAAATAAATGCTGTTCTTTTGAACTTTCTGAGGGATCTTGAAACACTGGAGTAATGACTGATGAAAATTCAGCTTTGATATCACAGGATTTAATTGCATTTTAATTATTATTATTATAATTAATTATTTTCTGTTCAAATAAATGCAACCTTGGTGAGCTTCTTTCAAAAACAAAACAAAAAAATGTTGTTTTTTTTAACCAACCCCAAACTTTTGAATGGTAGTGTATGTAAATCACCACAAACTAAACTACTCAAACTCTTGTGTATTGATATAGCTCTTTTTGTCAAAATATATTTCTAATCAGATCTTGTTTTCTCTTCAGGATGAAAATAATAAAGTGATAGAGGTTAGAGACTTTACTGTAAATAAACATCTGCTAAATGTTTTATCATACTATATATTTTGCTTCTAACTTCCGTCAATCTTACCTTAACAGAATGGCAGTGAAGGCTCACACAATGACAGAAAAGTGAGTATGATTTACATTCACCAAATGGTCCTGATATTGTTTCCCAACAGTTAAAGAGTTTTGTTAGTGGCCTCCAGCCTGAAGGGTCCCAGATGCAAGTAGAGTTGTGTCTCTCTGGCCCAGTTCCTAAAGCCCCCTGCTGGGTTGTCTTCATGTTGTTGTTCACCATTTGCACACTTCACCTAAACTAGTCTCCTTAGGGGGTGAAAGCTAATGAAGTTAGCAGACAGGAAATAACTGAGATGCATCACATAGCAGCTTTGGACATTCTCCCACCACTCCTTTCACTCACAGTCTTTGGAAAAAACACAATCTCCTCATTCTTCAATGCTCATTTCCTCCCATTCATCTGCCCTCCTTATGAATGGTTCTTCTCTTAAGTGTTTGGGTTTCTCTGACTCTGTTTGGTGTCAACTTTTTTTTTCAACTCTGTTTAAGGGCGTTGAACAGCTGGACTTGTTTGGAGACATGTCGACCCCACCTGACTTAAACTCTCCCTCGGTAAGACTGTTGGGCAAGAATGAGTCATGCATATTAATGTATAAATATACACATTCAGGCTGAATGTGAGACATTTTCACTCAGTTTTCTATTGACGGTGACGCTCTATTAACACAAGAATGATAGACTACCATTATGAACGCTATTTCCATGGAGTTCCCATATACACCAGCTCATTTACCAGACCAAAGCAACATTATCCAAATGAGACATTACACGTTTGAAAGAGACGTTTAGTGGCGTTTAGACAAGTCTCTTATCCTGCTATAGTCCTTGTTTAGTCTCTGGTGCTTGATTGACCTCAAATGAAGAAAATGCTGTCATGGGGAGGAAAAGGCTTGGGTTCAGGCCAACAAAAATAACAAGCACTAAAAACTCAACAAGGCTCAGTTGTTTCAAGGCACTGCTCTATAGAGGAACTTCACAACTATATGAGGCAGTTTTTTTCTTAGTATGATAAATTCTAAGGCCTTTGAAATTAAATGTTACGTGTAAAATACCAGCCTGTTCTCATCCCAAGGTGTCGCATTTGACAATGCGGTTACATCCAACGCACATGGCACCCTTTAGCGTCAATATGAGACGCAGATATATATGGGCCAGAAGGTGCCTCCTAGTGGTCTAACCCTAACCTTACCCCAGACCTAAACCTACCCAGAACCGAAGCCTGTTATATTGACGCTAAAGGGTGCCATGTGCGTTGGATGTATACGGATTGTCAAAAGTGTCACTATATGATGCCCTAGGATGAGAATGCGTTGAAAATACATGATTTTCCACAAAAAGAATGAATCTTCCCTTATCCAGTCATCTTCTGCGTGCTGTTTACTTTCATGGTTGACTTTTTACAAGTGGTGTTGATGCAGAGTTTGTTCTGTTCTTCTAACTAAACATTGCATTGACTGTGAGAGAACAAGTTCAGGTAATGTGTGCATATACTGTGAAGTTGATTCATTCATTTTAGCCATCCATTATTCAACCAGTGTTTTGTTGTCAAAAGCATGGTATATTGGGGGAAAAACACTTAAGTAGGGTTGCCAACTTTAGTAGAGTATAATGGACACCAATGAAATGCACAAGAAATTGACTAAAATCGATTGTCCTAAGATTTCACTTTTTCTAATTTGTTTTCTAATCTGCTCTGTAGTTTCTATTACATTTCTGCAGACATATAAAATGTATTACAACAGTTACAAAACAGATGAACTGTCTGACAAAGAGAAGAACAAGCAACAGAAGAACAAACTCCCTGTTCTTTTCCTGTTCCAAATTCTGTTCTTTTGAACTTTCTATTCAAACACTTGATAAACTAAATATTAATCTGCACAACTGTTGTTAATATAATTAGAATATTATATAAAGATTAGCCTGAGTTCGTCATACTCATATTCTAGTCTTTGATTGTGAGGCGTGTCTTAAACGAACCAGGAAAAAAAAAATACTCTGCATAGACTTACAACTCTCGGATAGACCTACAACCAATCAGAGCAATGCAGTAAGTGACGTATGTTGAGCTACGCTTAGTCAACAGAACCAGAGACAATTTGTTGGTACAAGACACTTCCCTTAAAGACGGTTGGCAGCCCTACACTTATGTCATGAACGTACATGCTTGCATTCTGATTGGTTAGACTACACAGCATTTATATGGAACAAGTTTATCCTATTTCATGCATGACTTCATCTATACACCACTTAAATAAGCATTCATGTATTAATGACATCAGCTTATTATTTATTTATTCTTCTCTTTCCGTTTCTGTTTCTCTCCCAATCCTCCCAATCTTACTTCAGGAGTCTGAGAACATCCTGTTGATGGATCTGTCCACTGAGATAGACAGCAATCAGAACTGTGTTAAAGGAAACCCCTTCACCTCATCTTCTATCCACAGAGCCCCGTCCAGCCTCTCGCCTGAGAACCCCTTCTCTTCTCAGCTCAACTTCTTCCCCGCCCCTATCCATGACCCGTTCAGTGATGACCCATTTTCAAGCGACGACCAATCAATCAGGGACTACCCTGCCACAGAAAACCACAGCACTAATAACTTGTTCAATGGTGGCCCTAAGAATGGTGACTCGGATTACTTGGGCCAGCAGTTCGACCAGCTCTCCAACAGGACAGTCATCCAGGCCCTCAGTAATGGCCACTGGCCTTTAGATGGCAGAGCTGCAGAAGCCACTAGCTGGACTCAGCATCCTGTCCCAGTTCAAGAGCAGAACGGACATGGGAAAGTGACTCCTAATCCGTTTGTCATAGATTCGGAGAAGATGCAGCCAGTGCAGAATGGAGTGAAGCATGAGAATGGAGGCATGGGTGAGCTACCGGTCAATCAAACCAAGGATTCGGTTATTATAAGCCCTCCACCACTCAATATGAAAGCCGGTAGGGGCAGGAGGAGTGTAAAGGTGAGGTTACATTAATGACTATATTTTCATAATTAGATCACATTCTACTTTTCTTTTTACTGCTTTCGTATTTATATCTAACACCACTTCATGATCTGGTAATGTTGTTTACCTCAATTTTTAATGCTTCAGTGACTTGTACTTGTAAGGTAAGGACTGATTTGCTAATGTCTTTCCCATCACATTATGACTTTATAAATATATATACATATGAAAAAAGTCTTATGTTCATCAAAGCTGCATTTATTTGATCAAAATACATTAAAAACAGTATTATTTTGAAACATTATTGCAATTTAAAATAACTGTTTTCTATTTTCAAATATTTTAAAATGTAATTTATTGATGGCATATCCCTCTATGTCTAACCCTCTGATGGCAGAGCTGAATTTTTAGCATCAATACTCTTCAGTCTTCAGTGTCACATGATCCTTCAGAAATCATTCTAATAGGCTGATTTGATGCTCAAGAAACATTTCTTATCAAGCACACAACTTTTTTCAACATTGAAAATAAAATATTTTGTGGAAACAAATATATATATATATATATATATATATATATATATATATTTCCCCTAGAATTCTTTAATGCATAGAAAGTTCTAAGAACAGTGTTTATTTGAAATATAAATCTTTGTAACATTATAAATGTCTTAACTGTCACTTTTGGTCAATTTAATGTGTCCTTGCTGAATAAAAGTATTAATTTCTTTAAAAAGAAACTATAAAACTTTTACAGACCCCAAACGTTTTAACGATAGTGTGTATATATAAGATGTCCTATGGTTAATTTCTAGTGGTGTAAATAATATTTCTTTACATTACAATTAAACTTGTTTAAGCCTGTTGTTCTGGGGTTTTTTTGTTGTTGTTGTCTTTTTTTTACTTTTATTTAACCTGGCTGATTTTGTGATAATTTTTTTATTCTCTTTTATAGTCCCCTTCAAATGAAAAACTTGAGATGGATCTATTTGTTTCACCAAATCAATCAGAATCACCACCTCCTCAAACCGAAAACTGCCCTGTCAACTCTGTCAGTTTGTTCAGCAGGAGCCCTTCCTCCACTGAAGCACTCTCAGTTCTTGGTAAGACACTCTCGAGACAATAAATAAATAACTTGACATTTGTGACTCTGGACCACAAAACCAATCATAATATTTGGCCGAGATACAACTATTTGAAAATCTGGAATATGAGGATGAAAACAAAATCGAAACATTGAGAGATTGCCTTTAAAGTTGTCCATTTATGTTCATGGTTGTGCTGCATTCACTCACAAAAATAAATGTTTTATACATTTACGGTAGGAAATTTACAAAATATCTTCATCAAACTTGATTTTTACCTAATATCCCAATGATTTTTGGCATAAAGAAAAATTTGATAATTTCAACCCATACTTTATTATTGATGCTACTTGTGATTGATTTTGTGATCCAGGGTAACATTTGTGAGTTTCCAATAAAATACTTTTTCAAAATGTCAGTGATTCTACTTTTGTGATGTTACTTTAATGGAATGGAATGGTACCTAATTTTAGGTATAATTTCTTCCATAATTTTATACAGTATAAAAGGGTATAATAAAAGTGTAATTCATTAATCTCTATGGGTCTCATTGATGAAACACGAGCAGAACGAATTTTTGTGTAAATCGTGTGTAAAGTGGTTCTGGCGTAAATTTTCAGATTCATTAAAATGTTCGTAATTTCCTAATGTTAGTTGGTATGCAAGAAATCTACACCTGCTCCCAGCCTTGCGCTTAACATCCGAACGTTTTTCTCATTAATAAGGCTGCATTTTAATTCACCTTAATCGGGTACATATTTAAACAGCATTTTGAAAAAAAAATATTATATAGTAATTACATACGTTTTTTATTTTTACTTTTATTATGAGAGCCAGTAATAGATCTGGTGATCGATGGTGGTCCTTCTCCAGTTTGAATAAGATTTTTCCGAAGTGATTTTCCTGAAGAAATTCGTTTTTTTTTTTTTTTTTTTTTGCTGTCAAGCTTAAAGGAGTATGTAAGATTGTGGCCAAAACTGGTACTGCAATCAGTTTCAAATTACTGTAGGGTGGTGTATCCCCTCCCCCTCCCCCATGACTCGAGGTTGCCAGATAGGTTGCAGGATCCGCCTTTTTTTATCCCACACGCGTGTATCTGCAGTTGTGGTAACTAGCTGGCAACCCGAATGCTACAACACTACTGACTCCGTGATTGGTAGATCGGTGGAGGGCGGAGCATCAGACCAAAACACAACATGACAGTTGAGGGATGCAACTTCACTTTTTAAATGACAATATCCTGGCCAGACTACTGTTGTCAGTGATATAAGTATTTGAAATGAACATGATTTCTAAATGTCTAGTGACATATCAGGGCCATTTTATGATTATTTGAAATAAATTTCTTACATACAGCTGCATTTTCTCCATTTTGTTGAACCATTTTCTTCTCACTTCTGGGACTGTTCGATTTACAGATGAAACTACATTAACTACATCTATGCTGCCAAGCTTTCTTTTTTTTTAGGACCTGGACCTAGACACACACACATTTCACTATCACATCTGACATTTACGAAGTATTTGTG
This sequence comes from Pimephales promelas, assembly GCF_988280905.1. Classification (NCBI taxonomy): domain Eukaryota; kingdom Metazoa; phylum Chordata; class Actinopteri; order Cypriniformes; family Leuciscidae; genus Pimephales; species Pimephales promelas. The sequence continues at coordinate 25,328,577 of NC_142772.1, forward strand.
AATCAGGAGAAGGTCTCTTTACGCACAAATCACTCTCATATTTACTCGTATATTTACGAATGTTTCATGAATGAGACCCTATATGTATTATATATACGTAGATTATAATACATATAGGGATTATTTAATTACATTTCATCTACACTTCCTTTTAAAAGTTTTTGATGTTTTGAAAAAGTAATAAAAAATAAAATAAAACAGTAATATTTTAAAATATTATCACAATTTAAAATAACTGTTTTCTATAGGATTATATTTTAAAATGGAATTTATTTATGTGATGACAAAGCTACATTTTCAGCAGCCATTACTGAATTAGTCTTTAGTGTCACATAATCATTTCTTCTTATTATCAATGTTTAAAACCGTTATAATGCTTAGTGTTTTTGTGTAAACCGTAATGATTTTTTTCAGGATTCTTTGATTCTTTTAAAGTTCAAAAGAACAGCATTTATTTGAAAAAAATCTTTAGTAACATTATAAATGTATTTACTGGCACAATTTAATGCATCCCTTAAAGATATTAAATTCTTTTAAACCTTTGAGGGATATTGTACAATAGAATAATATTCACAAAAGGGGTGCCTGATATGGTGATTATTATTCTGTTTATCACAGTAATTACAAATTTAAATGTTTAGCTCTTTGTGAGCAAAGAATGGCATGGTCCGTTTAATTATTGTAAAACTGATTAAGTGCAGCTTTATAATATTTAACCTTCTTTTTATCATCTCTATATCTTCTCTAAAGAAGGGTTGTCTCTACAAGCTCCACCTGCAGTTTCCACTCCTGGAGCGGCTCCGTGGAATCAGCCCCTCTCGTCCATCTTCCCCAGCACCATCAGTGCCTCTCAGCCCTTCACTCAAGTACCGGTTTTCTCCACTTCTCCTGGGCCTGCCTGGGGAACTACTCCTGGAGGTTTTGGAACCTCGACCGCAGCCCAACAGCTTCCATCATGGACCACTCCCTCAGTCTCCAATGGATCCAATGGATCCTGGACCCATCATACAACTCTGGGGAACCCCTTTCAGACCAGCGTATTTCCCCTCAGCCTTGTGGCCGACGGACCACAGAGCTCCAGTCCCCCTCCACTGGTTCCACCTCGGGCAGTAGCCACCAAAGAAGCTCCAAAAGTGGACAGTAATGCTTTTGTGGACCTGGATCCTCTAGGAGAAAAGGAGAAGAGAGATGTCAAGGAGATGTTTAAGGATTTCCAGATAGCTAAGCCACCAAACGTGGCAGCAAGGAAAGGTATGCATATATGGCTGTATTTGTAATTAAAATCTCACTCATTTTAACGATTCATTAACACCATCTCCGCATCTGCTGTGAGTCGCTTATAACGTGCATTTGGGAATGCAGCGTATGACTGGATCACTTTATTATACATTTGCATAATTTTCAAAATTTTTTGGACATGCATTTTTAGTATTTCACCAGATTTGTAACGGGAGCGTTTATAACCTTCACCTAAACACAGTTTTCCAACAAAATAAAAGCTTGAAGATTTAAAGGGTTAGTTCACCCAAAAATGAAAATTCTGTCAGTATTTACTCACCCTCATGTTGTTCCAACCCCGTAAGACCTTCGTTCATCTTCGGAAAACGAATTAAGATATTTAAGATATTAAGATCACTCCTGTATACTAGTCCATAGGCTTCTTGAGGGAATGACACTTGCTTGCATCGAAAAGTCATCTAAGACATCGTTAAAATAGTCCAAGTGACTACAGTGGCTCAATTTTAACTTTATCAAACGACGAGAATACTTTTTGTGCGCAAAAACAAACAAAAATAACGACTTTATTTCAACTATTCACTTCCTTCTCTATGGGCCTGTAGTCAGTTAACGTAGTGTGATTGCGTAGAGCTATGTCACACGTAGGCTCACTATTGGCCGACGCTGGTCATGTGTGTGTGATGCGTGTGACGTACAATAACAGAAGCGTACGCTATTAAACTAGTAACCTGACTCGAGGCAGAGGGAGAAATAAACGAATAGTTGAAATAAAGTCGTTATTTTTGTTGTTTTTTGCGCGCAAAAAGTGTTCTCGTCGTTTGATAAACTTAAGATTGAGCCCCTGTAGTCACTTGGACTATTTTAACGATGTCCTTTAATGACTTTTCGAGGCCAGCAAGTCATTCCCTCAAGAAGCCTATGGACTAGTATACAGGAGTGATCTTAATATCTTAAATATCCTAATTTGTGTTCCGAAGATGAACGAAGGTCTTACGGGGTTGGAACAACATGAGGGTGAGTAAATACTGACAGAATTTTCATTTTTGGGTGAACTAACCCTTTAATGTTTGAAAGTGAAAAATTAAGAAAATAAATATTAGTACTGTAACTTGTAGTGTAAATTAGAATTATTATTCTAATTATCAAATACATTTTAAATATATGTAATGTGTTTTCAGTGCAACTGCATTATTACAATAGTATGACTTTATGATCATTTTTTTATAATTACAGTCAAAAATAATAATGTGAAAACAATATGATTAGTATTATATGCAAATTGATTGAGTTCCTAAAATACAGTGTGAACAGGATGTGGACTGTGACACTATTACAATTAAAAAGATGTAAATAGATATACTGTAAATAAGTATCTTTACTGAAATTAAATATTTTTTTTGTTTACCTATGTAATATGACGATTTGCCAACAGCCACAACATGCAAATGTGTTGTTAAATTAATAAAATATTAACTTTTAAATTTTACTTCAAGTAAATATTTTAAGGTCAAAGGGCTTCAGCTGAAAAAAAAAAGTTTAATTGGAAAAAACGTGGCATGACAAATAATGTTTGTCACTGCAGAGCCATTGAAGATTGAAGGTCAGAACCCATTCGACAACTCCTTTGGAAAAGATCTGTTTGGCAAGTCTGTACCTGCAACTGTACGTATATGTGCATCCTTATGTTATCATACAACAAAGGCGTTTTTTTCCCCTGAATAAGAATAATTACATTTATTTTCTTCTTTACCTTTACAGAGTGCTCCTCCCTTAAAGGCAGTGGGGTTAGATCCTTTCAGAGACCCATTTGGAAATCCATTTGCATGATAGCCGGCCACCTTGATGACTCCATAGGGTCCAAGTATGGATCAAACAAAAATCATTGAACAAGAAATTATGCAAAAACAATTCCATTCCAGATGCTTCTTACAGCTTTATAACTTTTTGGTTTTGGCAACGTTTTTTTTGTTTGTTAGTTTTTTACAGAGCACCATTTTATGGTGTAGCTTTCCCACTGAAGTGCATCCTGTTCAAGAGCAGGTCTCTTAGCTCTGATGTCACAGCCAATGTCTGACAGCCTAATTAAGTCTGTGCAACCCCTCATTCTTTTCATAAACCAGAATTGGATCTGCATGGTGGTCGTTGGCAGGCTGAAAATAAACCATCATCATCTGGTGCTGGTATCCTGTTAAACATGATTTTCGGTGCATTTTGTCTCTAAACAATATGGTGATAGTAGTTTTATTTTGTGCACTAAAAGCACTCAAAAGCAATTTTGTCATTTTTGCACCAGTAAACAAGGCATTGATGTCTGTTGCAGTATTATTTTGACATCTTATGTTTACTTTTCCACATTTATCAAATGCTTTTTAGGGCACGATTGGTCTCTAATTTTGACAAATGTTTTTTATGAACTGGCATATAAAATGAAAAAGATTCCAGATTATTTTTAAATCCTATCCTGGATTATATTACATGTCCAAACACAATCCAACATGATGGACAGCATGGAGACAATGTATATAATATCTGTAGGGATGCTTTGATATGATAACTGTGCAATCGACATCTGATGATCTGATCTGTACTAATCACATGATACATACTGTACTGACCTGTTCATTATAAGAGGGCAACTGACTCTAATCAACCTGTATTTGAACTGAATCCCTTGCGAGATGTTTTTTTCTTTTTTTTTTTTTTTTTCATGAACTGTATCCCGTGCTGTTATTTGTGAGGTTGTGAGCTTGCTGCATTGACTAATATATAGTATGTACTGTTATGAGGTTAAAAGTTCTCTGTTTTTGTTTTGATTTGACATTGTATTGAATGAATAATCTTTAATTGTGACCACTGGCATGTTGTCAGTGGCACTGCAACTATAAACACCTTCAAAAATAATATCTTTATCCATAGTGTTGGAGGATGTTGCCTGTATGAATTTTAGGCGATACATATTAAGCACATTGTTTTGCGTGAAACATAATCATCCAGAATGTTTCAGGTAATACTTGATAGAAGTATATTGATGTGTCTGTCTGATTGATGGCATTTACTACACTGCTCTTTATTTTTAATGTTTTCCTTTTTGATAGATGAGGATATAATCGTTTTCCACCAGAAAAATTAAAGGGTTAGTTCACCCAAAAATGAAAATGATGTCATTAATGACTCACCCTCATGTCGTTCCAAGTCCGTAAGACCTCGTTCATCTTCGGAACACAGTTTAAGATATTTCAGATATAGTTTTCTGTCCCTCCCTTGAAAATGTGTACGGTATACTGTCCTTATCCAGAAAGAAAATAAAGACATCATCAAAGTAGTCTATGTGACACCAGTGGGTTAGTTAGAATATTTTGAAGCATCCGGTTCCCAGATCCGGTGTTACCAGAGAACAAATGAACAGCGTCTTACGTCAGCACTACAATACAATGCAATATTGAAGTATTGAAGACAATAGAATGTTTTATAAAGTCATAGTTTTTGTTATTTTTGGACCAAAATGTAATTTAAATGCTTCAAAACATTCTAACCCACTGGTGTCACGTAGACTACTTTGATCATTTCTTTATTTCCTTTCTGGTGAAGGACATTATATTGTACACATTTTCAATGGAGGGACAGAAAACTCTTGGACTAAATCTAAAATATCTTAAACTGTGTTCCGAAGTTGAACAGAGGTCTTACAGGCTTGGAATGACATGAGGGTGAGTCATTAATAACATCATTTTCATTTTTGGGTGAACTAACTCTTTAAGTGGGCAAACTGATATGCATTCATCTCAGTGGATTAATGATTTTTTTTAAAAAGGAGGAATGCATTTACTATACTGGATGTTGAAGCCTTGTCAGAATGAACTATGTGAAGTATCTGTGTGTACATATATAAATATCTGCTCTGTTATGCACTATGCCATCTCTACCTTGGATGTTATAGAACTAAGGTGTTTAAAAAATGTAGTCTCGCTGCAATAAACTGGAATTTTAGTTAGTGAGAATAGATTGAGAATTGTCCTATTTATCTTTTGCAAAGTTTGTATTCAAGTCTAAAAGATTAGGTCTACTTCACATTAAAAAGTGTTGACTGACTGATTTGAGTCTCACGTCTCGTATATTTCATTTATTAAAATTGGGAGAATCTAATGGTTTATATATTCTATGAATGCGAATGGGATCCCCTTACAAAAAAAGAATTATTCTTCAAGTTAATTTTATGAAGTATACGTCAGTAAAGTGTATTTAATATATTTATATAAGTATAATCAAGTATATTTTGAAGTATACTTTATGTAGTAACTAAAGATATCAATGTTCTAGTAGAATACTTGTAAGTGTACTATTTCAATAAGGCTTTGGACTTAATTGACACACTTTTTAGTATAAGTATACATTTAAGTGTACTATAAGTTTAACATTAGTAAACTTGTAAGTGCACAACTAGTTTACAGCTATGTTTCTCATTTGTACTGGTTCTGTACTGCAAGTGAACTTATAAGTATACTTGTAGTTTATTATTTTAATATTTGCAGTCGATTTTTTGTTAATGAAAGTACACTTTGAAGTATACTCAGTAAATTAATAGTTTAGTAGTTTTATACTTCAAGTTTACTTGTAGGTTTTCTTTAAGTGAACATAACATAATACTTATAGTTTACTGTTTATATACTGTATTAGTTTAGCACTTTAAGTAGGCTATACTATGTTTGTCACAGGTTGGTTCAGAGAAGACAGACGAAGAACGTACTAAACACTGTCTTTAATTGTAGAGACTAGGGACACACAGGTGAGGTGGTGTGTCGAACACAAACAATGCCGGACACTGAACTGAAGACAGGCAGGAACTAAACACAGAGATGATGAGTGCAAATGGCAGGCAGCCGTGAGGGAGGTAATCGATGTTCAAGGTTGTGGTGTGAAACACAGACACATGTGGACACATGGGAACACATGTGACCAATCAAAACAAAGTAAAAGTCAAAAAGTGCCCTGTGATAACATAACCCACCCCCCCCCCCCCCCCATTTTTTGAGATGAGATTTTGCTCATCTCAAACAAGCCTCCTTTCTGGCTTGCCTGTGCTTTTTCACTCCTCCTCTCACTGCAGCCGCCTACTCTTGACTAACGTTACATTTCAGGCGAGAAGAAGCACATCTCAAGCAAGCCTATATCATGACAGAAAATGCTAATCAATGACTACAAGATAGTTAACTCCACATCAGCTACATAAATTCATCAACTAACTATTCAGAGATGTCCTCTTGCATTCTATATCTTGTCACTTCTTGTTGAGTCTCTCCATCTTTGACTGTGCTTTAAACATAAAAGGTTTTGAAATTTTCAGTTGATGTCTGTGTGAGGTAATCGGAGCTGCTCTTGAAGCTCCATCCTCTGTGCTGGGAGCAGCAGCTGCTCATTGCATTTAAAGGGAAACACAAAAACGGTGGCGGTTTTTGCTCACCCCCAAAAAGTGACAATTTTAATATAGGCTACTATAAAAAAATATCTGTGGGGTGTTTTGAGCTAAAACTTCACATGTAGGAACATCAGAGACTTATTTTACATATTGTGAAATGGTCATTATAGGACCCCTTTGATATTTGATACAATATCACATACTAGCACTACCATGATTAGCAAGCACACTTTAGGTATTTCATAATGTGCACATACTTCAAACTGATGAAGTAGTAAGAGTAATTCCAAAATGCTGGTGATGATCTCTTGAGATGATCTCTTGAGAGAATAATGTTAAGTAGCCTACATCATAAGAATAAGGAAGAAACACTGTAACATGCTTTAGATGTTACAGTGTTTTTTAAAATGGGCTTACATTATTGTTTAAATTTCATAAATTAATGTTCTCAATGACATGCCTTCAGTCATAGTGCTCTCCACGTGTGTACTACCAGAGCCATGTGTACTACTATTAGTCACAGCTGACTCTCTGAAACTGCTGGGTAATGTAGTTTTTTAGTGAACGAAAAGAGCCAAAGAGAGTAATGGTAAAACTACAAAGACCCACAATGCCTTTCGCTGGATGAGAGGAGTCGAGTGGCGTGGTGGTGGCCAGACCGGCCGGTGCGCAAGGAAAGTTACTGCAGGGGAACCATGCAACCGGCAGAAACGGCATTTTACCATTTTAACCGCGGCAATCACATTGACAGGGTTACACTGTGATTTGAACTGAAGTAAGGCGTGTTGCTTTTTTGTTGTCATTACACATTTACCGTGTTATCGCTGGCAATTCAGCTAGCACTATGTCTGTGAGCAGGCATTAGGAAATGAGTGTGGACACCACACTGAGGCATGCGGGAATCTGAGGCGTCCGTCGAGCATAATGTGGCCAATCTAAGATTTACATTTTTTTAACAATTCAGAGTTGCCCCTCTTATATATTTTTAATCTCAACAAATGTTGGTATTCATAATTTACTCAGTGAGCAAACTATAAGACCACGGTTTAGAAATACATGAATTAGGCAGTATTGACCAATTATATTAACACAACTTAACTAGCAGCCACGCAAGAGATGGCCAACATCATATCGATAAGATCAGTCAGTCTTGACCACATGATACGGTTTTAATCTCATGTAAATAATCGTTTGTCCTGGTGCAACTGAGGGCAACTTGAACTCAGTCACGTGACACATCATCTTTATGGACGTGAGTGTGACGCAACCGTATACATGACTTGATCTTACCACAGTGATCTGACGAGGATGCGAAGATCAAGAATTAGTATTAAGCCTAATGTCAGGCCAGGGGGTCGAGGTGTGGCGCCAGTTGCAGAGGACAAGAGTTCCCAAAAGTCCACAGCTGTTGACGACACCCAGCAAACACCGTTACCTCCACAGTCTCAGCTGGACGTGAGAGAGTCTGCTGTGGCGACAGGAGATGGACATGTCCCCGGCTCTCCCTCAGAGAAAGCATCACTTAACACGTAAGCAGCACACCCCTGAAAGCATCCAGAGAATTTACAAATATATATAATTTTATAAAAATGTCATTTCCACCAGACCACCACAACCTGTCTTTGCCACCACCACAATGAACACTGTGACATTTCCCCCTTTCCCTCTAAAATATCATGCTTTGTTAGTCTGTTAATATTAGTTTTACAGTTAGCATTAAATATACACAATTACACATTATTAAATTAATTTTATCCAGTTATTTTTTACGTCCACGTGAAATATGAGCCGTTTGGAAATGACAGCCAATAAACATATTCTCAGTTTTAGTCATATTTACTGTGTTTTTTTCTTCTTTTCATTACCCCATAAAGAGGTCACCCTTTCACCCAGCCGTGTGTTCACTGTGGAGTTTCTATTGCTATGGTTATTAATACAAACCTAAAACAATGATCCCATGATTCTATTTTGTACAGTGTGGTGGAAATGACAGTGAACCCAATGGACTAGGGTTCTACTTATGAAAAATATACGAAAATGTGAATAAATATTGCAATACATAATATGTATAATTGAAATAGACATTATTTTATAATTTATACTTAAAATCTACATTATTTAAATTTTTAATTTAGAATTAAGCAAGGTTGAAGAAGGTACAAAGTCGGGCTTATGGACAGGGGGAAAACAGTAAAAATCATGCATAAAACGCCATATTATATAATAAAATGAATGATTGAGCCATGATAAATTTCCCCCTAGGGTGGAGTAAATGTGACAAAAAGAAAAAATGTTTTTTAGATTGTATTATTTCATCCAGGGACAAGAAAAGTACCATAGTTAGAGAAACACCCATATATATATATATATAAAAAAAATTTTTCAAACCATTTTAAGGAAGTCTTGTTATAAAAAATATATATATACACATATGTTGGGGTGAATTTGCACAATCTTCTAGCTTCAAACAGCATGTCGGAACACCTCCAGGACCTAGAGGGTTAAATTTAACAAATCATTGCATACCGGTATCTACCATTCAAAAGTAATAATGTTGTGTATTTTTGCCTGCTTAAACTGTGCTGCTCCTGTTTAGTGATTAAAACGATTGTTATGTAGTGAATATTTAAAAAAAAGGCTTTTATTTAATTGGTTAAACTAGCAATGTTACAGTGGAGTTTTGAGGGTTAAGCGAGCAGCTTAAGGCATTTTAGTTAAATAATACCTGTACAGAATCCAGAATGATTTAAACAATACAGCAGGACTTTTATTGCATGGATATTGTGCTGTCTGATGTCAGTCTTGATATTGTTGACTCGGTCCATTAAAAATAGCTTCTGTTGATTTAAAATAAAAATATTAAATGAAAATGTTGCCTTGACTACCAAAGTAAGTTTAAATTGAATTAAAAGTACTAAAACTAAACTGAAATAAAAAATAAAGATAAAAAAGCTGAAAAATATTAATTAGTACCATAAGAATATATAGTTATGAAATAGCACTGTCTGATGCTTACTATTAAATTAGTTTTTCTCACAATTCGTGTTCTTCTGTGTTCTGTTTTTTTCTGTTTTATCATAATTCTTGACTCATCTTTCTATTTTCCTTATCATAATCTAGATTTATCTTGCTATTTTTTTTTTAACTATTGCGTTGGTGCTGCATATGAATGTGAACTTTGTGATTTCAGGTATTTATTAGCTAGCTACTTTGAATGGGGGAAAAAACAGACAACTGTCAGCCAAGCACAATAATGTAAATATGTGGAAGAGGGTTTTTTTTTTTTTTTTGCCTCTTCGGTTGTGTCTTATTTGAATTAACATGACTGCCTAAATTACACTAAACTGTAGTTAAATTGCAGCTCTGCTCAAGTCTGATTTGATCAAACTTGAGATTCAAAGTTTTTTTTTTCATTGACAGTAATGATGGAGCGCCATCTAGCGCCAACACACCTGCAACTACAGCACTTCAGAGGAGAAGTAGATTATCTGCCACACCAAACCTGGCCAGACCCAAAGTCCGCTCTGCTCCTCCTTCATCTACTGGAAAGACTGCTTCCCTTCTATCGGGGACTAAGACATCATCTTCTGTCCAGGCAGCCTTTCCTCAGTCACCCGTCCCAGTTGCTATCAGCAGAGACGATTCTCAAAACTCCGATGCCACTGCAGAGGCCAACTGCCCTCCATCCTCACCATGTCTTCCATCCACCTCTGGCTGTCCAGAATCTCCATCATCTCCACCGTCTCAACAAGAGCCCCACCAAACCCCTAAAAAAATCCCCAATGAAGATTTTGGGCTCCAAGAAGGAACCACTCCAGCTTCATGCACACTCTCACCGTGTGTGAAGCTGTCACGTGTTGATGGACCAGACTCTCCCCTCAGGAACAAAATGTCCTCAGACAAGCAGCGGGTCTTGAGAGCCCTCAAATTGAAAGAACTGATGAAGCTGGAGAAGAGGAAAGAAAGAACGGTAAAGTCAATATTAAATCAATTAAATGCATTTAGCCCGAAGAAATGTCACATTTAAGCTTTTCACAACAGTTAGAAAACTAGAAATCTATCAAAAGCAATCAAAAACTCTGAAGAAAGTACAAATGAAAATATTTAATTATTATATGCAAACTTTTCTTTTTTGGCAACTCAAAGGAGAAGAAGAGTAGACGGCATAAGCAAGAGCACTGTATTGAGCTGGATCGTGACAAAATGTCCTTAGCTGACTTCATTTATTACCTGCCAGAGTCAAATCCTATGACGTAAGTTTGCCCGAAAATAATACATCATTTTGCTTTCTTTCTGCTTGTGTGCTATGTATGATCAGGGTAACTTGGATATTAAAATGCTGAAAGGTGCGGGTATGGTGGATATATTCATATTATTGTATTTGTTTACATCTCAAATGCTTTCTGTGTCATTGGTTGTCTCTTCATTACAGGAACAGCTCCTCCCTTTCCACAGAGGAGACTCAAGCACAACCCGTTGCTTCATCGTCTCCCGTGTAAGTGAAATGAAACCTGTTTTGTTGTTTCTAAATATTTTGTTTTAATTTGCATGTTGTCTCGATTAATGTCTTTCAAGATAATGTCAGTGTTTTGTGTCTCAGTGTGCTGAAAAATATAGCAGAAGCAGATGAGGACAATGATGATGATGATGATGCTGATGACAATATGCTGGTTCCAAAAGTCAGGGTGGCAGAGGATGGCTCACTGATTTTAGATGAAGAAAGGTATGGTGGTCTGAAAGAATCCATACAATCCAGTCCCTGATAAGGGAGCTGGTGACACTTTAATTTAGTGTCTTGTTACACATTACATGTACTTAACTTGTATTAACAACTTGTACTTACGGATCAGGACTTGGTTTAAGGTTACGGTTAAGTTGCATGTAGTTATGTATAATTTACTGTTATTACTATAATAGTAATAACAGTAAATTATACATAACTACATGCAACTTAACCGTAACCTTAAACCAAGTCCTGATCCGTAAGTACAAGTTGTTAATTGATGTTACTTGGTGATAAAATGTACACTGTAATTAAGACACCTGAAATTAAAGTGTAACTACTAGAAATAATTTTGAATTGATTGTTGTTAGTTTGTTTGCTGAAAGTGAAATTGCTGACTTTCAATTCCCCTACTGCTTCTTCGATGTACAGTCCAGCCAATCCTTATTAATAGAGACGATTTTACTTTACATGTTCATGTTTAGCATGTCCATAACACGTGAAGTCCCCCATATGTTTCATCATATATAATGCATAATTGTTAGTAATTACAGATTGATTGTGTTCAGTTTGACAGTGCGTGTTCAGAGGACGTCTGATACAATTGTTGAGAATGCAAATCCGCTGTTTGAGCGAGGCTCTTCTACAACATACGCGAGTTTCAGGAAAAATAACTATGTGAAGAACTGGTCTGTCAGAGGTATGAATACTAAATGTTGGCTTATGATTGTGCAGGAACATGAGTTGCTGTTCGCTCATGTCAAGCACGAATGTAGGTTTAATGCTAAATTATCAATACTTTATTGGTGCATTCACTTATGTGAAGAACCCCTTTGAGAGCATCTTAAAATTGTAATGTGTGTTTCAGAGACAGATATGTTTTATTTGGCCATCAGTATGGTGGGAACAGATTTCTCCATGATGGCTCAGCTGTTGACTCACCGTAGCAGAACAGACATTAAGGTACCAGCCCTAATCACAACAAATATCCTCATCTCACGGACATTATCCTGTGTATAAATGTAATACCTTTGAGAATTTATCTGTTGGTGTGTTTTTGTCATTCTGTTTTTGATAGAATAAATTTAAGAAGGAGGAGAAAGCGAATGCATGGCGAGTGGATAATGCGTTTAGTGAGTATTTTGTACTTTTTACTTAAATGCATCTAGAAATCACACGATATCTGTCTATCTCGCTGTCTGTCTGTCTATACGCTGATTTCACGCAGCCGCCATTTTGAAATGGCTCCGGTGGGAAGAAAACCTGACGTGTCACCTTTAATCATAGGAGAGTTGCGAATGCGATACCGTATTTTTGTTTTTAACCCCTTAACGCCCACTGTCACAAATATGCCACAAACCGTTTGACTCAGTCAACCAGCCGAGATGACGTCTGCATTCCCCCAGTGCCGGTTAGTGCATATTCGCTATGGACCTAGGACCTTCGACAAGCACTTGTTTCTAGTGGGACCGCAAAGTGACAGACTTATTTCCTGTTTACGCACGAGGGTTACTCTGGTCAGGAACATTTGCAACATACCAAATTGACTATTATGCCCGCTGTTGCAGATTTGCAGCTTCCCAAATTGACCATTATGGCCGCTGTTGCAGATTTGCAACATACCAAAATTTCGATTTATTTGTTGTGCAAAAGTGAAATTGATAATCTCAACATTATTTACCATCTACTTAAAGGCAAAAACACACATAAAACATTTTTTTATATACAGCTATATAAATTCAGGCGTTAAGGGGTTAATGTAGAAATTAGTTATTCTAAAAATGTACATACATTTCTTTCAAATTTTAGACTATATACAGTGAAATTAATTTATAAATAAAACCATTTTTTATATATAATTCAGAACGTAAAATAAGCAGGAACGAACTATATACATATCCTATGTTGGATATTAACATCCAATAGTGTAAATTGCGGCAGCAGCTTCAGGTTGGCAGTCCATTGTCCATCTATACTTCTGGGGTTCTTCCCACCGGATCCGCGCTTTCAATTTCAAAATGGCGGCTGTGTGAAATCAGCGTATAGTGTTGTTAAAAATCTACCTTGGTCTGACATTTAAATTATTTAGGAAACAAGCGGCCATTTGATAGCGAGTTTTTCAGTTTCCTGCTGAAGAGGATCTTGGCTAAAGACAAACAAAAAGGCAAATCCATTAAACTGGTTGTGAAATCCAGTAAAGAAAAGAAAGGAAAAGGTATTGTGCCCAGGAGTGGTGGTTTCAGGTCTTTGGATTCCACTGTACCATACTCTATTTGTGTGTTTGTGTGTCAGAAGGTTTATTTTATTTACTCTAAACACCTTCTCTTTAACCAGGTGGTAAAAAAGCCAAACCGCTTGAGGTTGAAGACTCCATTAATGATGATGAACTGTGCAGTGTGGACAGTGTCTGTTTTGATTTAGAAAAGGAAAACCAGGATGGCTGTAATGTGAATGAAGCTGATGTGCCGTCAAGCACAAGCAAGAAACGTAAACGCACCAAAAACACTAAGCCAAAAGTTTTGTCATGTGAGAAAACATGCAAGCCAAGGAAGAAAAACAAGACATCGAAAAAAGGTTTCACACTGTTTATTGCAAAAACGTTATATGTGATGGGACATAATTGCAATTCAGATTTGGCCATGCTGTCTGTCATTTGTAGTGCAGTATGCTCCAAGTACCTTATGGTGTCTGAACATAATAATTCTCATTCTCTGTATAAATATACGACTTGATGACACTTCAATCTATATATAATTTCAGGCAAAGGCTCAGTTGAAGTGGATGGAAGCTCTGTGAACGCAGACAATGAAGATCAGTCATGTGTGCCTGTGCCAAAAAAGAAACGCAAACAATCAAAAAAGAGTGACCAGGAGCAGCAGGAAGATAAAAGAGATGCCAAAGAAAAATGCCAGAAAAAGAACAACAAAAAAAAACTTAAAGGTTTCTGTTTGTTACTTTGACTTTACTGAGCTTACGTTAAAGACCCCCTGAAATCAAAACGGCTTTTAGTCAGTGTGTTAACTGTGAAGCCTTGTGGAAATATACTACAAATATTCTTCATTGTCACTTGACCCTTCAGAAATCATTCTATTTTGCCGAGAAGAAACATTTTTCATTACTATCTATGTATAATAAATACAGTTCTACTGCTTCATATTTTTGTGGAAACCTAGATACTTATTTTTTTCTCCCCGAAATAATAGCATTTATTATAAATGGAAATTGTGTAGCATTTATAAATGTCTTTTGGGATCAATTTAATGCGTCCTTGCTGACAAAAAAATGTGAAGTCTTGCTCCAAGCTTTTGAACTGTAGTGTACATATTTAAAATACTCTTTGTAATCTTGACAGTACGGAATGAAGGACCTACTGATGGAGAAGGTTACGCAGTGAATGAGGAGCACAATGAGGTGTCTCCCGTCCCAACCAAAAAACGCAAACGCTCCAAAGGATGTGCGAAGGAAGAGGAAGCCACAAAAGGAAAACGGATGACTAAAAAGAGCAAAACGTCAAAGAAAGGTGAAGGTTTTTTTTTTCTTTCCATACTTTGACTTTACCGAGCTTATGTTATAGACCCCCCAAAAGCAAAACGGCTTTTAGTCAGTGTGTTAACTGTGAAGCCTTGTGGAAATATACTAAAAATATTCTTCAGTGTCACTTGACCCTTCAGAAATCATTCTAATTTGCCGAGAACAAACTTTTTTTTTTTTTTATCAATGTATACAGTTGTACTGGTTGATATTTTTGTGAAAACCTTTTTTTTTCTTAACAGCTTTTATTCTAAATAGAAATTTTGTACCATTATAAATGTCTTTTATGATCAATTTAATGTGTCCCTGCTGATTTTTTTTTTTTTTTTTTAAATCTTATCCGAAACTTTTGAACTGTAGTGTACAGGCACGTGCACGCATAGACATCAAAGGGGGCTTTAAGCACCTCCCCTTTTTATTCCTGGAAAGAGTGCCCTTTTTTTCTGGGGTGCGTTTTTATTTTTGAAAAAATATATATATTCCTGTTTGCGCACGGCTTCCCTGTCAAACAGATATATTTATTGAATTGTGTATCTAAATATCAGGTCAGGAGTTCTGAAGGGCTCCCTCTCTGAAGCACCGATCAGAGTACACGTGTCTAGTGAACTCTCGCTGCTCTGCTTGGATTTTGAGCCGACCGGATAAACAGTCCGTGAGGCGCCCTCGGTTCAAATGAGTTTTGTTCCGCTTTTGGCGCTCAAACATTTATCAAACTCGATAAAAGTATTCAGTCGGATGACGATATTGACTCAAACTTTATATAATTTACTTGAGAAAAATTATATCGCGATAATGAATGAATGAGCATATCAATTTAAGATGTGGCTAAATGTAATTTATGACCTTGTATGGAAAATCCAGACGTTTTGTGACTTTTTATGGCCTAAAATTCTTCTAATTAAAGTTAATGACTTATATACATCAAGAGTCTTTGATGATGATGATACAGTCCTCAAATGTGAAACTAAGTCCATGTCACCATCAGGTGTATCAAATATATACTTTATTTAAACTAGTAGCATAGAAAACATGCACATTGTGGCATGGTTTTCTTTGCTGCTCTATAAACCTAGTGAATACTAAGGAGACCATAGTTTTTACATTTAATTCATAAAAAGTCAGAGTTGTGTTATATATATATATATATACATTTTTGTTTAAAAAAAAATTGAGCCTCTGTCCCTCAAAATGTCTGTGCACGTCCCTGGTAGTGTACATATATAAAATACTCTTTGTATTCTTGACAGTACCGAATGAAGAACCTACTGACGGAGAAGCTTATGCAGTGAATGAGGAGCGCAATGAGGTGTCTCCCGTCCCAACTAAAAAACGCAAACGCTCCAAAGAGTGTGCAAAGGAAGAGGAAGCCACAAAAGGAAAACGGAAGACTAAAAAGAGCAAAACGTCAAAGGAAGGTTAAGGATTTTTTTTTTTCATGTTAATGTACAGTCTACAAAATTACATTTGCCTGGAGAAATTAATCAGTTTTTTTATGTTTTACACAGAGTGTACTAGATCTGAGCTGGGAGCTGATGGTACTGAAGTCTCGACAGCAGCCGCCGATGCTGAAGAGGATCAAGGGTATGCAAAATTATCTTCCCAAAATCTACAGTTGTCTAATTGCAAATCTTCATCACTTGTCTCATAATGTGTCAGGGAGAAGCTCAGTCTTGAGAGCACAACTCAGGAGGACATTTCACAAAGCTCTTCCAAACGCTCAAAGAGGCCTTTGCCCATTTTGGCAAAAAGAAAAGCCAAAAAAGGGTCTGTGCCAAAAGCAACCGTAGAGAGTAAAGATACGGTAGAAGAACCTCAAGATGAAAGCTGCAAAGAAGCTGAGAATGAGGTATGTTTTCGCATTTTCGAGTTTGATTCCACACCTGCTAGTCTCTTTTCACAAGAGGTATGTATTGGTTTGTTTACCACCTTAATGTTCACGTTTAGCGGCACACCATTTAAAAATGTAATTTTTCTGGCTTCCGCTGTCATCTGCTTTTTTTTGTTTGTTTTTTTTTGTATCTTGTTATGTTGCTTGATATTGCAAACTAGTATTACTTTCCATATTATTTTAATGTATCGTCTAAATTAACTCACTGGTCTGTAGCACAAACAGTTTTACCGTTTACTGCACTATGTTATTCTTCTCATTATTTACCTGTAGCAGCTTATGAATCAGTCTTGGACATTCACAGAAAATAGCTTACTTCCACATTGAAAAATAAGGTGGATCGGACCACACGGTATTAAACGATGTTTCAAAGGGATAGTTCACTAAAAAATAAATAAATCTCATTCCAAAAACTGTATGACATTCTTTCTTCTGTAAAACCCCAAAGAACATATTTTGAATAATGTTGGAAACCAATTGGTTTGGATGACCATTGACGTCCATTGTATGGACAAAAAAACACAGATGTTGCTCAAAATATCTTATATCTCTTTATTTGTAAGAGAGAGAGTGTGTGTGTGTGTGTGTCCTAGCACTGGTGTTGCATGAGTAAGTGCACTCTCAGTGCTGAGTTGTTAAGTCAAGAAGGCCATCCGGCATAAAACTTGTGCCAAATTCAATGTGTGGATAATTCCGGGAACAGCCCAAAGCAGATGGATTTATTTACCACACAGAACAGTATGAAACTGCCGTTACATCTAGCAAACAAACCAGATTTTTGACGTTAAACAAATTCTGCTCTGCCAAAAAAAGATCTAGTATAAAGGCAGACACCAGTTAAAGTTACTAACACAAGGGCATGCATTATTTTCTTTAGTGATCACTGGAATTGATCATTAATGTGGATAATCCTGAAACATTATTTGATTCTTATAGTTCAACATCATCTGTCTTGCTGAGAAACAGCCAGTAGTTGTTCTGGAGAGAACTCCTCCAAGGTAAATGGTTCATTCTTTCTGCACATCACTTGAGTTACACAGTGATCTCTTGAATTACCATTTATATGTATATAATCACTTCACAGGCTTAAAGATGCACACTGCTCACCTGAAAGCCAAGGGCAGCCACAGTCCTCTCAGAGCCCACTACATTCTCCTGGACGCCAGGTAAGAGCGGGAAAGGTGAAGCGCAATCTGGCTGTTTCAGATGCTGGTAGTGAAGTCTCGACAGCAGGCCTCTGTGCTGAAGGGAGTCAAGGGTATGCAAAATTATTATATTTTGACAAGACTGGAGTTTGGGATTTTCTTTCAACAGTTTTCTAATTACAAATCTTCATCAATTACCTCATGTGTCAGGGAGAGACTCAGTCTAGAGATTTCATTAAGCGCTCATCCGCTTCAGACCACTTCAGAAGGAGAAAGGATGGAGCAGTGTCAGACTGGGTCAGATACATCACCAGAAGACATGAGCAGCACTGCCATGCCTTTTCAAGCAGTCATCCAAGACTCTAAAGACATGGAGGAGGTAAAACAAATAACTTGTGGTGTTATTCCATTATTTGCATTGATTATCAGTAATGCATTCCTACAGTAATTAAAGAAAAATGAGAGACTATTTACTTGTGTAGCATGATGTGAATCTGCTTGGCTTGCATTTACATGACGCCAATAATCACTCAATGCATTTTTGCTCGCAACATATTAACCTTTTTTGTGATCTGTAATGCTTTAAAACCTCAGAGGATAATGTTTATAACTATGATCTTTATATGTATAGATCTTTGATTTTCTAGTGCATTGTACATTAATAAAATCATAAATATTCTTGTTTTACAGTATTTTGATGTTGGATATTATATTATCTACTTTTTTTTTAATATCCAAATCACATTATATTCAGGGTTTGAACATAACGTGACCAACAAAAAGACTTAAACTATTACACTACTCATTTAATTTTATATAATACACCTTTATACTGAAGACAAATTACTTTTTCTTTTTTAGTGTTGCAATTTGCATCATTCAGAGCTTTTGGCTTCATCTGAAGAAAATGGTAAGTTTACTTTTGATATTCATGTTTTTGAAATAAGACCAATTAAACAACCTGAGCACTTACTGTGTGTCTCGTAGAAATTTGTACTTGTTTGTCTTACTTATTACCATTTATGTATTGTTTTTTTTTTTTTTTTCATATATTTTAAAATATAATGTATTCCTGTGATGGCAAAGCTGAATTTACTGCAGTCATTACTCCTGTCTTCAGTGTCACATGATCCTTCTCAAATCATTTTGATATGCTGATTAATATCAGTGTTAAAAACAGGGGGAAACCGGATTCTTTGATTAATAGAAATTTCAAAAGAACAGCCTTTATTTGACTTTTTTTTTTCAGCCTTTATTATTATTATTATTATTATTTTAATCTTAGTGATTCCAGACTTTTGAACTGTAGTGTATTTGAATGCAAATAGATGATATTACCAAGTCTGTTTTTGATGTCTTTATCTAATACCAAACATGACCTTTTTTTGTTGGAGTGCAACACATAACAGTTGAAATGGTTGGAACGCTTCTTTTTGATATCTCCTCAAGGTCAGACATTACCGAAAAGTCCCGTTGTGTCTCATGAAGTAGTGGAGCGCTACCTAGGGATCCGAGCACAAACCGCTGCAGAGGAATCAACGGCCTCCAGAGGCGATCATGTCAGTACTTGAGGAGTTTGTTTTGTGTGTTGTAGAGTAAACCAGCAGTAATCAGCTAAGAGTGACTGTTGATGTGGATTGCAGGTGGGAGAGCATACAGATGGTCTTGAGGAACAGGGCTCTTCTATCGTTACTCTAGAAGAGAGCATCTCTCAAGAACCAAAAATGAAAGAAGCTGACACTGCCTCCATTTCTTCCCAACAAAACCTCTCCGAAAAAAGGAGGTTTATTAAGCCAACACCCTGTCTAAGCCGGGCAGCCAAGACTTTCCACAGACCTCTCAATGTGCAAACAGAGTTTAGAGAAAGTGAGTTTCAGATGTATATAATCCATGAGCTAAGAAAACCATCCAGTTGCCTGTCCCGGTAGCACTGTATTTGGTTTTCTGTACTGAACGTGTGTATTGTGTTCTTTTCCAAATCCAGATACAGCGTCTTTTAACCGTGACTCCACACAGCTGCAGTGTAGCAGTCCTGAGGAAGTCCAAGTGAAGATTGCCGTGAATGAATGCCTTTCTGAGGAAGACGGCACATGTAGCGTTACTCCAGAAGAAAATGGCCCTTGGGATGTTCCGGTGAGGAAATCTGTCTCAGGAGTGAGTGACTTTAGTGTGTGAAGCCAAACACACAATATCTGACTTGCTGTGAATTTTATCTTCTTGAATGTTCAGGATAATGCCAGAACTACAGCAGATGATCTGCCGTCAGCTGGTGAGATTAAAAACATTATTGCCCTTTGTTATGTTCAGTTGTTTCATTGCTGTACTGTATATAATCTTTCCTTCTTTCCTTCTTTCTTTCCTTCTTTCTTTCTTTCTTGTCTCTGTATCGCTTCTTTAAATAAGCAACTTCTCCAAGACCTAGTAAGACTGAGGACAATGAAGATTCATCTTTCCCTGAGAAGCCTCAGGTTCCTGACACCATGCCATCAGACAAAGGTGCAACATTTAACTTCAAACCCCTAAATTAAGTGCTTAACTTGCAGCAACGAAAAATAAAAAGTACAAACGAATGACTTTTACAGATGTGAATGAAAGAGGAACAAAGCTTGAAAAGTCTGGATCTCAGATTTCTGAGAATAAAGTTCAAATTCAAACTGATTCGGAGGCTAGTGAGTCTGCTGTCACAGACACCATGATTGAGGAACCTCAGACAGAGGGGAAGAGGATTGTTCCAGTCAGGTGCGCACTGGCAATTAAACAAATGAATGATTCCAATTGAGTTTGTCCAGAGTGTCTTTAAAAATGTCTTGGCTTTGTGGTGTCATCTGTACAGCTTGTTCTCTGATGGTTCCTCAGTTTGTACTCAAGATAGTTTCGCTCCAGAGAAACACATTCAGCTTACTAAGCACACATCAAACCTAGAATTGGCATCTCGGGTCATGATCAACCCTCAACAGAACTCCGAGCCCAATGAAGGTGAGACTTATGTTGTTCAGATTGAGAATGTTGCTGTGAAGTTGAGTGTTATTGCAAATGATTGAGACATGACATCATTTAGATCCTGCTGAGAAGCCAGAACATCAGAGCTCAGTTAAAGTCCAGCACTGTGATTTGGATTATGACATAAAGAGAGTCTCCAGAGAGGATACGCTTGTGGTATCTCAGGTGGATTTGCAGGAACCTAAACGGGATGAGGATCTAAGGTCTCCTGTCTTGGTACTTGGCTCAATACAAACTGCAGCCCCAGATGTTTCTGTGGACAGCACTGGTAAAGGAAACGAAGGACAAAATGGTGGGTTTTTAAATTTTAACAGTATTTTTTCTGTAAAGAATTAATATATTTATTAGATTTGATTTAATAAAGGGACCGTGTAGATGCTCATTCTTTACAACAATATTTAGTCCACATATTAAAACTCCATGTTAAAACCTAAAACTGACTAAGAAGGAACCCGCCTTCATGGTTACACACAAATAATTGAGTAATTTCATCATTCGTTTCTCATAGATCCAGTTCTCAGCGATGCTTCATCAGCACCATTTGAGGCAGACAGTCCGGTTTCATCTTTTTATGATCCTCCACATGATTATACAAGTAACATGTGTGATATGGACACGTATGTAGTGTGTTTGTAGCTTTTATGTAGAATTTATATAATATTATTCAATTAATGATAATACGCTGTTTAAGGATGCTGTTTAGTGAGTCTGCAGCTGAAAACATTCAAATACCAGACGAGCAGGATTCAGAAAAGCAAGATGGCACAGAAGAGCAATCAGAAGCTCATGAGGTAATGCGTCCTGAGTCCTGACAAACATTACACCTTGTGTATTCTGCGTTCACTGATTGAAGTGATCACCTTTTAACTAATTAATGTTTTCTGGCAGGATTGCATTGCCTCTCTCGATGGAAATGCAACATCTGAAATCCTAGGTTCAGCTGGAGTGGAAACGGGTGCAACTGGTAAAGTTGAAATGAATACATGAGCAAGAAATATTAGCAGACTGTAAATACACTGTATAATATAAAGATTACTAAAATATGTTCTATGAAGTGATTACAATTTAAAGTGTGTGTTAAATTTGAATTAATTTAAGTTCTCTTGTGGATTTATTTGGCAAGGCAAGTTTACTTCATACATAGTGGTAACTCAAAGAAATTTATAAAAAAAAATAGCAATTATTAAAACATTTTCATAAGATATAAAAAACATTAAAAGATAAGTAAAAATAAAAAAGGATTAAACCACTTAAAATGAAATAAGATTCTACGTTAAAATTAAAATGAGGTCACTTGATCAGTTTAATAAATCCTTGCTGAATGATAATAATATTAACTTATTAAACAAAATGTATCTCACTTACCCAAAACTTTTGATCGGTGTTATATGCTATAGTCTTATTGTATAAGTGCTTATCTTATTGTCTTTCTTTCCTTGTCACAGATAACCCATCAGAGGAGCCCACCTTTATTTTGACTCTATATGAGATTCCAACCTCTCAGCTGTTCCATGAGGCTGACTGTGGCCAGCAGGATATGCCCACTTATGAACTGCAGCCAGCACAAGTCCAGACATCCTCACTGATAACAGGCAGTTCACAGTCTCTTTCCTGCACATTAGAGGCTTCCAGGTGCATTTCCCTTCCAGTCCAGATTTAATTCAACTCGGTAAAGAAATCCTCGATCATCCATTCGTTTCATCCTTGATGACCTTGTTTTGTAGTGCATCTCTGCATATGGAGTCGGAAGAGACCAATACACCATGTAAAAGTGTTTCTCACAAGGTGCTGGATGATTCCCTGGTTCCTCTTTCAAAGGATGCTGCAGAAGATGCAAGTACACAATTGATATCCTCACAGGAAAACCGTTGTGATGATGTGAACTTTTTAAATTGTCCACCTGAGATGCTCTCCTGTAATTCTGCCATGGTATGATGCAGTAGTCCCTTTTGTTACCATAATTTTTGTTGAGTGATTTTATATTTTGTTGCAGTTTTGGAAATTAAAGTGTTCTCCCTTTTGGTAAAAGCCAACAGATCTACCAAAGTTGGTGGATGAGATCCTGACAGAATCTCCAGAAACTAAAGCTGCCACTCAGAGAAGTAGTAAGACATTTTAATTTTTTTCAACTTTTATTTCTGTCAGTTACTATTATTTAAAATGGTATATTCAAGTAGACAAGATGGTGATGTCCTCTCTGATCTCTCCATCAAGGCAAGATAAAGGTCAAGCCGAAACTAAAGCCATGTGTGGTTGGGCCTTCAAACAATGGCCAGTTTGATTGTGCACCCAGTCAGACACATGCTATTGCACAAGCTGAGAGTGAGTCCAACCAGAAAACATCTGCACAGGAAACAGTTAGTCCTAAAATCCACTTAAGCCATGAAGACCGTGAGTGGGGAGCCAATCCTGGACATGACGGTGTGAAATCAACTGCCATTGTGACAGGCTCTGAAGATATGAGAGATGAGAGTCAGGTAAAGTGGGAAAGTCGTCTCAGAACAGGTCCCCAGATGGATGAGGATTCTGTTGTTGACTCCCCAGTGAGTCACTGGCTGTTCTCTTTTGAAGCAAGACCACTCATTCTGTGTTTTGCTGTATTATAGTATCTAAATCAGTCGTTCATATAAGTGTTTCCAGTAACACTTTACAATTAGGTTCATTAGTTAACAATAGCTAATGTATTAAATAACATGAACTAACCATGAGCAATACATTTGTAACAGTGTTTGTTAATCTTTGTTGATGTTAGTTAATAAAAAATAAAACTGTTCACAGCACATGTTAGATTATTTAAAGATTAATAAATGCTGGATAAGCACTGTTCATCATTAGTTCATGCTAACTAATGTAGTTAACTAATGTTAACTAATGAACCTTTTTGTAAAGTGTTACCGTGTTTCCTTACAGGTGCACAGTGTGTTGGCTGATACCTCCTCAGGAAAAATGGAAAATGTTTTTAATAAGGAGATCCCTCATGACAGTGAGCTCCAAAAACCTGAGGACTTGTCTGTATGCCTTCCAGAGAGTGCGAGATCACTGTCTCAAGTAAATGTCGAAGTAAGTGTTTTTATTTTTATTTAAACAAGTTTCAATCCTTTTTCTCCAGGAGCCTATCACTATTAGCAAACAACAACGGTCCAATAAATTCCTAATTTGTTTCATGTCAATTTTGAAAGTTTAAAGGTAATTAGAGCACATCACATTAGTTGATTAGTACTTCTGTCCACAGAAGGAAAAAATGGCAGATAATTCTAAAAAGCCAGATACTTGCAGAGAGGCATCAAGTGTGACACCATCAGTTTCTCAAGGGAGGACTGTGCCTTTACAAAGAAGAGGTAAGGATATTAATTTCCCTTCATAGTTCCTTTTTTAACCTTTAATAAGTTAAAAATGATACATAAATAAATAAAAAACATTTACTGTTACTGAATATTATGCATTTCGCTTGTCTTATAATTACATTTATGCATTTCATTTACATTTTATATGTATCTTGAATGTTATATTTTTAAGGCAGGATCCAAGTGAAGCCTAAAATCCCCAAATCAACAATATCTACTAAAGATGATTTCTCAAGACAGGAGCAAACTGATATTGGATCTAATGAACCAGCCACAACTCGAATCATTTTTCCAGCAACTTTGATTAAAGAAGAATGTGTTAAAGTGGAACTGGGCGAGAGATCTGAGCAAGATGTTATTTCTGATATTTCAAAAGAGTCGGACACAGAAAACATTGAAGAAGTCACAAAGTCAAAGCAGCAGACCACATTCACAACTGTGGAAACATCACCATGGTAATACATGTCTATCTTTATAAATGTCCTTGAATCTGTGAAGTCCTTAACTAATTTTTTTACACTCTGTTATCATAGCACTGTATCATCACCTGAGGAATTGAAAATAGAGGGTGGGCACAAGGACGTGTCCCATGTGGTGTTGTCCGATACATTGGTGCCGGTTTCCATGGAGAGTGGAAGTCCTGTCCAAAGCAGTCTCCAGATGGGTGAAGAGAGCCAGCAGGTCCTCGCTGCTGAGGAAGACCAGGAGACACATTCACATGAGGGTGTTTCACACATGCTGCTGACTGATATATTCATACCCGTCTGTGAGGACATGCAAGATGATCTGAGCAAGGAATGGATGAAAACTGGAAAGACAAGCCCTCATGGAGCAGAAAGATCTCAGGTTGGTTATGTGAATTAAATTGATTTATTGGTATTGGTTGATACTGTGTTTTTACTTGTACATTCTTGTTTCCAACTACTTTACATTTACAAAGATTAACTTAGATTAAATATATTTTTAAATGAAATCCTTATACCCCTGATTCATTTATGAGATGTCTTCTATTTGAAATCTATACAACAGATGAGGGATCCAGATTCTGCAGACCTGTTAGGTGCAGTGTCACAATCATCAAATGTTGGACCATCAATATCACCCAGGAGTCACCCACCACCCAAAGGTGGTGAAACTATTTAATCAATGTATCTCAACATACTGCTTAGTTTCTGTAACAATGTGAGGAATTTTCTGCTTTTAAGGCAAGTTGTTGGCAAAGATGGCATTTCCCAAAAGGACAGCTGAAGATTCCCCTAAGAGGGGCGAGCAATCAAAAACCATGCCTCCGTCAACCTTAATGCCAAAGCAAGAGGTCGATGCCACTCTAAATTCCCCAGAAACTAAAAGCAGTTCAGAACCCAAAATGGAGTCAACACAATGTAGTTTTGAGACTTTTACATGGTATGAGTGACTGTATTCTTTGATATATGTACAGAAATGTTTAATGAAAATGAAACCACTGATGGTTTGGTCATTCTGTCATAGTTCTGACTTGCTGCCTGTTGGCTCAGAGGACCATGAGACGATGTGCGGGGGGTTTTCTCATATGTTGCTCTCTGATATTTCGGTGCCTGTATTGGATGAGTCTGCAGAGCACAACCTTCACAAAGAGGCCTTATCAGTTGGTCTTCAAGAAGATTCAGTCAAAGTATGTTGTTGTGTTTTGACAGGTCTTTGGTTGCTGATAAAAAAAAAAAATATGGAAAAATTAATTATTTACTGAGCATCTATCTAACTTCCACAGGTTGAGAAGTCAGCATATATTGAGAGACCAGCAAATACTGAAACGGAGGAGACAACAGCAAGTCAGTCTGTGTCAGTGGAATGGAAAACACCTTCTTGTAGGAGAAGTACTAATGGATATTTGAGTAAAAATAATAATATAATGCAAAATGTATTTATATGTAATGAGAATCATATCTTACTCCCCTAAAATAGTGGTTAAAGTTAAAAATGTAATAAATAATTAACATTTTTGCTTTTTCAATGGGAGTGATGAATCCAGAAAAAAAAACTAAATCTTGATTTTTTTTTATTTTTTTTTTAATGGTGTCTATCAAAATTTGATCAGATGATTTTAATGTATTTGCTTCTAATGCCTTCTAATCTACCTTGTATCTATTCCTCAAGGCACACTTCGCCCAAAGCCTAAATTGTCAAAAAAAAGAGATGATCCTTTAGAAACCGACCTCTGTCAGCCGGGCTCTACACAGACCTCTTCAGCTACTCCTCAGCAGTCCCTGGACCCTCAAGCTGAGGAATGGTCCCTCAAAAGCATTATGCTGCCAATGGACTCGGATGAGATAGAGAACTGGTGTGAAGGAGTTTCACACATGTTGCTGTCAGATGCATTTGCGCCTGTTTCTGAAGAGATTGGACAGAACAGCACAGACCTAAAAGTACATGAGGATGAGGAACACGCTCTTAGTGTGCCAAACAGTGAGGAGACACCCCCTGAGATTTCAGATGAAGTATGCTATAGTATTTTAAGAAGCATTTAACTGCAGTTCATTGTAATTGTACAATTGTATGGGTTAAAACTCATGAAAATAGCCCAGATCACGTTTTACCAAAAAATTCTAAAGATATATATATATATATAATTTTTTATTTTTTTATTTTATATTTTTTATTTTATTTTTTTGCATGAAAAGTATACTCTTATGATTTTTTTGCAATGATATTTTTAGATTCAATATAAAAAATTATTTATATTATGTATTTTATGGTACTGCCTTTATTCAAAATGTATTTTTTAAAATAATTTACAAAAAATTTGTCAATTCAAAAATCTTATATTTGGAGAATAAAATTAACTTAATCATGGGCTTAAAATGCTGAGGGTCCTAAGAGTAGAATTACATTTTCTTCATGCAAAATAATTACTTCTTTTTGGAGTGAACAGGCTGTTTTAAAATACACCTATATGAACTACACTGTAGATGACAATGCAAAAATCTGTTTTATAGGTACATCAATTAGACACTATTTCTGACTTGCCAAAGATTGACGAGTCAAATGAGAGTCTGCCAGCATCAAAAGCTAAAAAATCACCAGCGAGAAGTCAGTCATTCTTCATCATACACCATATTATTAGTCTTTGTCCTCCTTATACTTTGTACTACTAATTATCCTTTCTAATTAATCAATTTCTCTCACTATTCATTAATCTCTCTCAAACAGGTACATTTCAGATGACACTAAGATCGCCTGAAAGACGCCTTAAAGATCAAGCCAATGTGCTAAAGACAGCCGAAGCTGCCCCAACCACACCTCAGCGAGCTCAGACATCAAAAGTGAAGGAATCCATGAGTACTCCAACAAAGCAACACACAGGAGAGATCTCAGGTGTGTGTAGGGTAGAGCTAAAGAAGTTATCTGTAGAGGAAATATTCCCTCTCCAAAGTGTCCTGCAACCAAAGCATCACAGCACACCCGTCACTGTGAAATCCATTTTTAGAGGGTAAGAATTATTTCCATTTCATGACTCGTAGTATCTTTTATAATCCTTTTCAAATTGTTAAAATTACAATAGTGCTGTTCACAGTAAAAACAACTACTCAATTAATAGCTAAATGGCAAAAATATGTTTGTACTCTTAGGAATGAGATGCCCAAGGTATCTCTGGCTTTGCGTGGAAGCAGAAGCCCTGGTTTAGAAATGCATGCTGATGAGGAGCCACCCGTGCCTCCAGGATACTCACCAAAGATTGTCCTTCATCGTGTACCAATAACCGATGCAAACACGCTTGCCTCGTCCCCAGCTAGAGTGTCCACCACAGCCTCCCAACCACCGGCAGATCATCAGGTACATGCTCTGATTTATGTTAAAATCATTGTATTAAGCCTGTAGTTGTTGTCATTAATATTACATTCTCTATCGTTCAGTTCTCTGATCAAAACAGCCCTCCAATCTCCAATTTGGATGCTGATAAGGATCCTGTTCAAGTGTCCCAGTTCTTCCTGGATGACATCTTCACTGAAGTCGTGGATCCGGACTGATTCTTGTTTGAGACGTTTTTCACTGCTGCTATTCCTGTTCCTTGCACTGGAGTGAACATGTACAATGCTGTCACACTGCTAATTGCAGACCTATTAGAGAATTGGCAGTAATTTTAATAAAATTGTTTAACTTTCATAAAGGAAAATACATACGTAGATTATAAAAAATTGTTATGCCATAAGTTTTTTTTTTTTTTTTTTTTTTTTTTTGTGATGCAGGTTTAGTCACAGCTCTGTTATTTATTTGTATTTATTGAATGCTGAACATTGAACCACTTTTTTTTTTTTTTATCAATGACATTAGTTAACAATGACATGTCAGTTTTACTGACTGCAGATGAGTTTAAAGATCTTGCTTTGGTCAATGCAAATCTATTTGTTTTTATTGTAACTGTGTTACTTTTGTTTTCGTTCTGGGAGCAAAACCACTTCTGTGAATTGTAATACAATTCTCCGGTGAGAATTTATTTTTCAAGAATGTGTAATTAAATATTATCAATTGTCAATTATATTGGCAATTGGTGGCACAGTCTGGAATGGATATTACATCAGTTAAGTATTTATAAATAAGTTAATAAATTGATATTCACTTCAAATTTAAAATGCCTTTTCTTACTCTGGAAATACAGTGCACTTGAATAGGACAAATGAGGGAGCAGGGAAGTTTAGAACAGATTTTATACTTTAGGTTTATATTTTTTTCCAACATTTTTACAGACACGCAAATGAAGAAGTTGCTTAAAAAAGGAGAGTGCAATTTTTTAGCTCACGATGAATATGAGTTTTGTAATAAATATTTAGTTAAAATCATAATAGTTATTGCTTGATTAAATTCTTAATATAAAAATTAATGTCAAAATGGAAATGCAGATCCTAAATATTATATTGTAAACAAGAATGTTTGCCAGTGAAAATCTGCACAGATTACTCTTTGTGTATTTAAAGGTGCTATATGTATTTTTTAGTGGCCTCTATCGGTGATGTTTCAGATTGCAACCAATTTTTACAAGAGCCTTCTTGCGCGTGCTCGAGCTCTCATGGTACACGCCCATAGACAGTAAATTTATTATCTTTAAAGTATTAAAGGCCATGTGTTGAGTAATTACCACAGAAGATAAAAATAATTAAATGTAGTAAGGCATATTTTCTAAATTGTAGAAAAGAAAAAGAAAGTTATATTTGGCCATTGCAATCAATTAAGGTGCAGATAATGGCTTCATTTCACATCCTTATTACTTCATGCGATAAATCATTTTAAGTTTAACAAGCTAAACCAAAGTATGCCATCTGCAAAAGCATCATGAATAAGGTATATGTTTTCAGTTGAATGCTCTTCAGCTGTGTAGTGAGAGAGAGAGCGTAGTGCTCACGCTGTTCTGATTGGATGTGATGATGTTGCTTTCAGTGTGGTGTCTTTCAAGAGACCTGAATGAATTGACAGCTACCAAGCCAGACAGAAAGTGGCTAAAGTACATCTCTTGGTTTACTGAAGAGCATTTTTCACATTGGAATCTGTTCCTGAACCCATTTTTTCTTATCCACGTGAACCATTGCCAGAGTCAAAAGGGGTTCAGTGAAACAATTTATGCTATAACAAGCTAATGTCTCCATCACTAGATTCTTTAAGCTTCATGTGTTCGCTGTATCCTACCTCAGCGTTCCAACACAGTGCTTTGTGTGTCACTCTAGTGTTCTTCTGTAAATGATGACGGCGACCTTTGTTATCAGCCTATCCCTTTGTCTTTTGCCTGCCATCTTGTAGCGCTTGGTCTGACAGGAGAGTGTGGCCCTAAACCATGTAGTACAGCATTGTTATTCTACGAACTTGACACTCAACCAGGACTAACTAGAAATAAACTGGCCTGGAAAAGTCTTACTATTGTAAATTCACCTTTTAAGATTGTAATATCAGTTTTTATTTTATTTTACATGTCCTGGATCCAGAGCTAAAACACAAAACTGCACTGATATGGAAATTGTACCCAATCCTGATAACTGATTGTTATTTAAATTTTGGGACTGATAGCCATCTATTGTCCAATATACATTTTTCTGATGTGACAAGCTCCATATTTCTGAATGCTTCAAATGACACCAAACATAATTTACTGTACACATTTTAGTAGCTTTTCATTTTAACTGGCCAGTGGATGCACACTGTTATGAATGCACACACTTCTATGGAATACTGTATTATAGTAATGACTTTATTCTCGAAATGTTTCGACTTTAATCTCGAAATGCTAGATTATTATTATTTATTTATTTATTTTTTTACGTTGCGGTCTTCAGACCTTCCGTAGATATCGCTTGTCATTGAGCGGAGTGTTCCTGTATTCAACCAGTTTACTTTTCATTGGCTGTGCAAAGGGGAGGGTAGCAAAGCTTTCCAGTAGCACCTCAATGCAGAACATAAGATCCACGGGGAGGAGTCGGATCACGATCCAAGGGGTGGAGATGGGTAAGATTAGGGTTGGGTTTAGGGATTAGGGGTGGGTTTAGGGATCAGGGGGCGGAGTTGGTTAGGTTTAGGTGTATGTAAGGTGGGAGGAGTTGGATCTGGATCCGACTCCTCCCCATGGATTTCATGTTCCGCAGTGAGGACCATCTCAAGCTTTCAGCCAGCGTTAACCGTTTGCTGTCAGAGGACGTTGCGTGCTTAGTTCGTCCTTAGACCGGTCAGTTAGAGGATGAATCATGATTCTGCACTATGCTAGACCGGTGGTTTCAGTCATTCGGAGCAGGAGTGTAAATGTTGCCATTTCCAGGATATATCATGCGGATAAAGTTGCAACAGTGGGCTCGCAGCCCGACTCACAGTCTACGGTTTTTCAGGTAGGCCAAATATGAAGCCTCGTACTCAAGTTGCTGCATCCAGCCGGCAATGGGGATTCATCTGCGGCGGCAGTTGTGCATGTCCTTGTGCACTTATTCAAAGAGACCATGACATAGTTCGTATAATACATATACAATAGACGAGTAAACTTTTATTTGCACCTTGCACTAACCGGTCAGATATTTTACTATATACTTCTGTAACTAAGTTGTATGTTTCTACTTGTGATACTACAGTACGCTAAAATATTGTTATTTTGTTACCACTGTGGACTGTCTGATGATGATGATGATGAGTCTGGTGACACTGTATTAAACCATAAGATTTCAGTCACGTTCTGATTATTTAACGTTATATAAAACGTTTTATATGGTAATTTACTAAGTAGAAATCTTTCACATTGTAGGAAAATTATGAGCGAATGCAAGCACTGGTGAAGGAGTTGAAGGACAGAGCAGAGAGGATCAAACTTGGTGAGCAAGTTGAAACTTTGATATCACTAAACACAGCCTATGAAGCCATTACATAGGGGTAGTGGCTTTAGCACATTTCTTTGCACCAATGTTTACAAAACATTGCCATTTTCAAAGGTGGAGGAGAAAAAGCGAGAAACCTACATACATCCAGAGGAAAGCTCCTGCCTCGGGAACGCATCGACAGACTGTTGGATCCTGGGTAAAAACAAACTTACTGTCATAAAAAACTTCTAAAATGTCATCATGTTGTCCATTCAATGTTGTCAATGTCAATGTACAATGTTGTCCATTCAGACTATTTTCATGTTGAAGTTTTTTTTTTTCTTTTTTTTTTCTGAATGCAGATCTCCCTTTCTTGAGTTTTCCCAGTTTGCTGGTTATCAGTTGTATGGTAAGGAGGAAGTTCCTGCAGGAGGCATAATCACTGGTATTGGGCGAGTCTCAGGGTGAGGAACATGCAATTAAATCAACAGCCCCTTTCACACATTAATGTCCAGATTTACTTTTCTGGCGAATACACAAATGTGCTGTTCAGTGTTCACACAAATGACTTTGTTCCATTTTTTACTAGTAGATACCATTTACACATCAGCACCAAAATATCGGTTGACTCTAAACTTTAATGTTTTCTTTATCCGCCTGGATGAGAAGTGTTTTAGTTCACTTTCTGTCCAATTTGACATCTTACTTCTGAGTGATATGCATAGGGGGATGATCACATAGAATGTTTTTGCTCTTAAAAACACATGCCGTTTAATAATGTAGTTACTAGGCTATAGTGGACTACAGCAGCTGCAGAGCCACATGAATTGAAAAGAATGCAGGGTCTCAAGTGTTCTACGTAGCGCAGTGGTCAGATGTCCATCTAGCACGTTTGCATGGATGTGCTCATACTGGTAATCCTATTGTTTGTTCAAACACACCATTATACTGGGAATTTACTGGTCATGTTACAGCTTCTCATAGCAGAAAAACAAACCCTAACAGATTTATTTGTATTTTTGAAAAGGTCCTGTTCACACACATGATCTGTAAATGGTAATTTACCAGTAAAGACTGCATGTGGGAAAGGGGCTAGTATTGATAATGCTGTGCAATAGTTATTGGTTCATACATCATGCCTATGTACCTCACAGGGTGGAGTGTATTGTCGTTGCGAATGATGCTACTGTCAAAGGTGGAACCTATTATCCGGTTACTGTGAAGAAGCACCTGCGTGCCCAAGAGATCGCACAGCAAAACCATCTACCATGCATATACCTGGGTGAGTTCTTTCAGAGGTTTCAAATTCTGTACAGAACAACATTTTTCTATGAATGCTTTCATTGTTTTATGTTAGGTGTTGAGATGTACTCTGATCTGTTTTTCTATAGTGGATTCTGGAGGAGCCAATTTACCCAGACAGGCCGATGTGTTCCCAGACAGAGATCACTTTGGACGCATCTTCTTCAACCAGGCCCGCCTTTCCTCAGAGGGAACTGCACAGGTCTTTTTTTTTTTACGTGAAATTTCTATTTACATATTAGCCTGTGGTAGTCAACCCTCAGTAACTATTGTTTTTATTGAAGAACATACAGGATCAGAATCTTGGATCTTCAAGAATCAGTAGTTTAATTTAAAGGGTTAGTTCACCCAAAAATGAAAATTCTGTCAGTATTTACTCACCCTCATGTTGTTCCAAACCTCTATGTGTTTATTTGTTCTGCTGAACACAAAGGAAGATATTTGGAAGAAAGTTTTAATCAAACAGATCTCAATCCCCATTGACTACCATAGTATACTATATCTGTTATTTTTATTTACTAAATGTGATGTACAGTATGTATCAAATTTCCTCCCCCTTCACATTGGTCACAATCATTTTAATTTATTCTTTGCCTTTGCAGTTTATATAAACCACACATCTCACATATTTCAACAGTGTATCCTATCTTTATTATTATTTTATGAATTTCTTAAATAACCAAACATCAACAACAAAAGGGCAGATCTTTTTAGCGCTGCTGATGACACTGTGGAGTGACGCTCGAGTGATCAAGTATTTCAATGTATTTAAAAAAGCTTTTATTTGATTCCTCCGTCCTCGTTTCCTTCTCTCGCGTCTCAGCTCCACCCCCTATTGGACGCGATGAAAGGAAACGAGGATGCACAAATAAGAAATGAGAAGCACCCAAAGTGACGCTTTTGAGACAAAAAGGGCAGAGAACCATTGATGCTTAAACACCATTTGTGTATATGTATAACCATAAACGAATATAAAATTATAACTGACATGACATATGGCAGTTTACTGTTTTTATACGTCTATCTCAATGGGAGCCGATGCATAAATTTTACTTGTTATATTTCAGATTGCTGTTGTGATGGGCTCCTGTACTGCAGGCGGCGCCTATGTGCCTGCTATGGCTGATGAGAGCATCATAGTGCGCAAACAAGGGACCATTTTTCTGGGTGGACCACCACTGGTATGTGTTAATGTCCCAAGGAGTGCAATATGACTGGCTGCTAATGTTTAGCAATGGTAAAAGTTCATCTGTGTATTTAACAGGTAAAAGCTGCTACAGGTGAAGAGGTGTCTGCTGAAGACCTGGGAGGCGCAGACCTTCACTGCAGGTTAGAGAAACACTTGTATTTTCACACAAACACTTCTTTTGAGCTGGATGAGGCTATGGGTTTTTCAACATTTGTGTCTTTTCAGAAAGTCAGGTGTAACTGATCACTATGCCCTGGATGATAATCATGCCCTTCATCTTGCTCGAAAAGCTATACGGAGCTTGAACTACAAGAAGAATCTTGATGTGAGGACACAACTGCACTCCTGATGGATGTTAAATCTGTCAGACTTTTTTTATGACTTGATGCTGATCTTGAACTTGCCTACTGTTCATAAGGTTACTGTGGAACCTCCTGAGGCTCCTCTGTTTCCTGCCGATGAGCTATATGGTATTGTGGGGGACAACCTCAAACGCAACTTTGATATTCGAGAGGTATTGGTCACTGTATCACTGGAATACAAGCCTTTTAAAATGTTGCCTCAATAGATAAAACTAAAAGGCAATTATGAATTTCAGGTTATCGCCCGTATTGTTGATGGCAGTAAATTTGATGAATTCAAGGCATTCTATGGAGACACACTCGTCACAGGTAGATGTTGTTGTTTTTTTTCATTAATCATCTTTGTTTTTGAATTTCGGCATTGATTTCTTCCTTTGTACTGGATGTCTTCATTTGCTTTTTAGGTTTTGCACGGATATTTGGCTACCCTGTGGGAATTATTGGCAATAATGGTGTGCTGTTCTCAGAATCTGCAAAGAAGGTGTGCATCTCTTGATCATTGTTCTGACTTTCCATGCATAAAGTGAATAATGTCTTCTGCACTGTAGACTCTGTGCACGATCACTTCCGCATTTAACCTCTGTGACCAACGCAACTTCTGGTGCAGCGCACTGTGTATGGAAATTAAGAAATTAAAATTCATAATTTACTAAGCCTCTTGAATCATGCATGATTTTTCTGTGGAAGCACAAGTAGCAGCATTTTCCAGGTTGCTCTATTTTCCATATAATGAAAGTGGATAGACTATATATTTTGTAATGATTACTAGGAATTTCTGGATTTTTTTTAATTGTTTTTTTTTTTATATATATAAATAGGCTACTCATTTCATTGAGCTTTGCTGTCAAAGAAACATTCCACTCCTCTTTCTTCAAAATATTACAGGTGAGTTGTATGCATACTTCATCTGAATATAAATTTAATGTTTCTAAAACAGTGCTCTGAGTCAGCATAGAAACGTATATTAGGGATGCAATGAAATGCAAATTCTTAAATTTTCAATTTTCACTATTGCATAAATTAAATAGTCAAAATGTGATTTGTACTATTTTGTCCTGCTTTTCAAAGAAAAATAAATTATAAAACTACTATTTAAAAAATGTAACATGTTAAATTGTAAATTTAACATGTAAACATTTATTTAACATATTTTTTGCTTGATTAGTGATTGTTAACATTGACAGACAGGTTTTTAAGGCTGCTGTCACTTTAAGACCGAATGCTTGGATCTATCTGTAATACAGTATACAGATACACATCCCTTTTTCACAGAAAGGTTAAGCCATAACCGACTGTATTTCTGCAAGATACTACACAATAGGCATTTTGACAACTGTGTCTGTATTTGACCATTCAGGCGTAAAGAAAAGTAAATTCGGAACCGTGGGCTGTCTTGGTGCGTGATACCACAATAAAATATTTTAACAACTTACTGTGCATGATAACTTGATAAACTCTTTTTGAAGATCCTTGTTAAATATACACGCGTTTCTTTGACATCTTCGTATCTGACTTGATCTCCGCGCTGACTTGAATTAAACCTGAAGTGCTGTAAGTTTTAGCAGATGCATGACAATTCAACAGAACAGTGTCTGCAAACTGCAATTTTTGCTTCTTTCTCGGACACTTTAAAATGCTTCCACACTGACGACGTGTTTGCTGCATTCATAAAGCGTGTGTGCCTCAGGCTCCCACTCTATGCTGGTTGCCATTTGATCACATCATAAAAAATGCCATTTTTTCGTTTAAATTGATTAGGCCTTCTCACTTATTCGGTCGAACATCGAATGTGCTTTTTTTTTTTTTTTTTGCTATTTTCGGCCGAATAATTTCGGTTGGCAAACATTCAGTGCATCCCTAAACATATGTATGCCTAGTGAAATTGTTACTGCCATACACTCAGGATGTGTTCTGTTACTCTTTTTATCAGGCTTCATGGTTGGCAGGGAGTATGAAGCTGGAGGTATTGCTAAAGATGGAGCTAAAATGGTCACCGCTGTAGCCTGTGCCAATGTGCCTAAGATTACCGTCATCATCGGAGGATCGTATGGTGCGGGAAACTATGGCATGTGTGGCAGAGCTTATAGGTAAGTGTTATTAATAGTGAACATTATTTCCTACACTTCCCTGCTCAAAGGTACAGCACTAAAAAACATGTTCAAGGCATCCATTTGACATCAGAATGTCTCATTTATTAAATTTGACCCTATGTGTACCTCGCAGCCCCAGGTTCCTGTACTTGTGGCCTAATTCCCGGATCTCTGTGATGGGAGGAGAGCAGGCAGCCACTGTGCTGGCAACCATAACTAAGGATCAAAGAGCCAGGGAAGGAAAAGAGGTAAGAAACAAACAGCAAATTTATTTCATTTCATATTTGATCAATCTTGATACATCTAGGACTTGTTTTCTTTCTTTTACGGTTTATTTTTTCTGAGAGTTCTAAAAAAAGAAAAGCATATAGATTATGTATCTCAAGTAAATAATCTTTGTTTATGTTCCAGTTTACCCCAGAGCAGGAAGCTGCAATGAAAGAGCCAATTATCAAACGCTTTGAGGAGGAGGGAAACCCATATTATTCCAGTGCCAGGTAACTAAATAGACATGTAGATATGCATGTTTGAATTGCTAGGGATGCTAACTTGTAATTTTTCAGTGAAATTCTGCATTTTGAATCCAAAATAGGTCATTTGTGTGATTCGTAGGGATCCAATGTACTCACAATGTAAATAAGAGATTCATTTTGCAGTGTGTAGTAGGGCTGCACAATTAATCGCAATGAAGATAAAGATATAAAATAAGATTCTAAAAGGAAACTTTACTTTACTAAAAAAGTTGCCAAATGGTTCAATTGACAAGAAAGTGATCTGTGTGTTTTTGTCGTTGTGAACTGAGCTATCATCATCGCAGCACGTCCAGTCTGAAATACCACTTGATTGCCAAGCACACACACACACACACACACAGATGATGCGATATTCCCCACCCCCTCGTCAGTATTTCTTTCACCCTTTTATTGATGGACAGTGTTACATTGAGAGATTATTTGCTCCAAGTGAGAATGTTAGTGTGAAATTGAACACAGTATATGCCAATGTTGTTTTCAATAAAAAAACATTTGCACAAAGCAAGCCGATCCACTTTTCCATGTTGATAAGAGCATTAAAATGAGAAAAAAATAATGTGAGGAAAAAGAAAACAAGAGACATTAAGAATAGATAAAAACGTGCGATTAATCACGAGTTAACTACGACATCACTGCGATTAATCGTGATTAAATATTTTAATCGTTTGACAGCACTACTAAATATCCATCTAAAAATCTCTATGAACGAGAGCATATTAAATCATGGATAAATCAACTCATTAAGTTTGTAAGTCTCCTCAGCTTTCATTGTCAATTGCGCTCATTCCTGTTTTAAATAGTTTTTTTAAGCAACTTATTGCATCATTGTTGAATAAAAGTATCTATTTCTTTCAAAAACTAAAACAAAAAAATCTTAACTGGTCCCAAAATTGTAATGGTAGAGTGTGTATTGTGTGTATCCCTGTGTAATGTCTATTTTAAATTTTTGTTGCACTTCCTCTATGTATCTAGATTGTGGGATGATGGAATCATTGACCCTGCTGACACTCGCCTTGTCCTGGGCTTGAGTCTGAGTGCTGCTCTCAACGCCCCCACACAGAAAACCCGATTTGGTGTCTTCAGAATGTAAATCTGTTTTTGTAAAGATCAGACATTTAGAATTAAATCTATTTCCTCTGTCTTTTGGGCAGTACACACTAACTTTATAAACTTGTTTTGTCTTTGTATGTTTGACAACAGTAAAATCTGTAAAGCCAACCAATGAGTATTGTCTTGTATGCTCTAAGATTTTCTTGTTGTTTTGTACTCTTGATATTTAGAACAGTACATCACATAATACTGGCTGGTCTAAGAGCAGAAAAGTAAGCATATGTTCTGTATGGGTTTTCTAAGGTAGAGGCATTAATGCCTGGTTCAGATTCTGCGATTTTTGACTCCTAAAATCTTGTCTTTGACAAGAAACATGTCAGACGCCGTCTCATGCACACACACACATGCATGCATACATAAACTCACACACGATCATACTCTTTTCACACATTCGCGCTCACACACTCTCGCTCAAGCTGTCTTTCCACCGTACACAACATTCACATAAGATTGTCGCATTTCACCCCCTAGTGTCAGTCGCAAGGAACTTTGAAATTGGTTTTGAAGCAACCGTTCCCTTTGGCTATTCACCAAAAATTAATGAATGTAATGCATGCAAGAATATATCCACGCAAAACAAATGAATATATCTAAAATAAAAAACATGATAGATTTTATAGAGCTAATCAATATAAATATTGATTTAATAATTATAAAATATTTTTTTCTGCCATAATTATTAATAAACGACATTTCACGGGAATAGCGTTTTCAGAATAACATTAAAAAGTTGAAATATTGTATTAGTTTTAGCCTTGTGCTCACAGTTTTGATTACAAAACTGTATATTTTACATCGCACCTGGCCGGCCGGCACATACGCAGAAGTTCAGATATTTCAATGGATCCAAAGTTTAAATCAGAAACGAATCCCTGCGACACCATACGTCAAACGGATCGTGCCAAAATCGTGTAATCTGAACTAAGCATAAGTGTGCTTGTATTGGGTTTTCTTTTAACAATTATCTGGTTCTAGAAGTACATAGTTCCATATATCTTTAATGGGCCGTTAACAATACATACGTTTTAACTAAAACTGAACTTTTTATGCGTTGTGTTTGAAAATAATACCGTTACTGTCTGTGAAAACAGTGATGTGTAGTTTTTCTTTACAAAGTGACCTTGCCATCTACTGGCCTGGCATGCATGATACAGTTTTTTTAGTTTTTGCAGCTCCATGTGAACAGGATCATGTTGACAACGCGAAAAATGCGAAGGAAAAACTTTTCTGTCTTTAGTACATAATTGTTGTGTAAATTTACCCTGAGTATACTGTTGATAGTTTGACGTCAAATGTATTGTTTATGTATAACAAAACTATTACAAAATCAATCATAGATTTTTTTTATAATTAAGTTGACAAATTGTTCTCTCTGGAAATCAAAATCACCATACAGCAGTGTGAACATCACTTTCAGTGTAGTTTTAGTATTATGTATATGCTAGTAAAGTTTTTATTAATATTTTGATTCAATTTTTAATTTGGGTTTCAGTAAATGGGTGTGGTGATGGTGCAGTGGATAAGACACATGCCTTTGGTGTGAGAGTTGGTTCGCAGTTCGAATCCACTGCGAGACACCAATATGTCTCTGCGCAAGACAGAGGCGTGCAACCTCTGTCATACTCATACATAGCAATTGTAAATCGTTTTGGATCAAAGCGTCAGCTAAATATTAAATAAATGTTAATGTAAATCTTGTATGTGCTTTTCTCTGTTTGTTTAAATATTTCTACATATTTTTTTATTTTAGTAATTTAGTTCTTCAAATTATTTCAGCTAGTTGCTAAAGCAACATTTCAAGTTGTTTGTTTTAATGCACTATATTTTATTTCAATTAACAAAAACGAGTTTTAATGGTTTGTTAACAGCACTGTAGGTGAATTATTAAAAAAACAGAAATTATGAAAAGATTTATTTCTTGAAAAAAATATACAGTGATACAGTTTCATTAATTTTAAAATAAACATGTAAGTTACTTCATGTGAGTTTACAAAATGACATAACAGATGAATCATCTCATGATTGTACACTAACTTTGTTTACAGAGACAAAATGGTCATACCCAGACAATATGAGGAACCGCAAATGTGTTGTATTTGATACATTTACCTGGAGAGAAAAGAAAGGGGGGAAAATGGTGAGATTTTGGTTGAGTGTCTTACTGTATTTGGAGATTCAAATCTTTGAGATGTAACTCACAGAAATATCATTAGCCTGTAGGCTGCTCTCAGTTTGCTCAAACTCTGAAACAAACAATATTTGCGTGAACGAAACTCAAAAGATTCGAGGAAGGGAAATAAATAACATGTTTTTCAGACCTACCTGTGTCTGCAACCGCTTCAAATTTATCAGTGTCCTCTGATGTGCTCTTTTCTATTCTCAGCCTTTTAACTGAAATTAAATATAAATGTGAAGACATTACAATTTGCTATCATAACCATATTAAAGACAGATAGCATAAGGATATATAGGATAAAGATGCGTGCGTTTATAAGATGTAACGTTATTTACTGTTGTAGCTGTGAATGGAGACAGTAAAAATGTTCATGTTATCTGGAAAGCGGATGATAAACTCTTGTGGAAACATGCCAGTTGAAATCCAGAACGTCTCTGTTTTTCTATAGAAATAAATAAAATGCATCGGTTACATCAGAATATAATTTATTAAGTGTTGCTGTAGCATTAGCTAAGTAAAAATGAGCTGGCTTTTCTTCCATCAATCTACATACCCGTCGATAATGTTCTCCGGTGGATGATTCTCATCGCCTGATACAGCCAGCACAACCTGGGCTCCGTATGAACTTAAAGCAGCATCGAGCATTGTGAACTTTAGATTATTTATATGTAAGTTAACGTTAGATATATATGGAAATATGTTCGAGGCAAGAGATTTCACTGTGAGGCAATCCGAGTTGCCAAGCAACATGTAACGTTAAGCCCGATGTGTCTCTTGACTCATTTCCGCTAGTCGGTTCATATGAACAGTTTGTTCTAAAGAACCGGTTCAAATAGATTTTTTTTTCATGAGGTATTTTTTTACTTAGTGTTCAACGTATTGTCTGTGACAGAAGCAATGCATCCTGTATCCCAGTTCGTTTCAGCCGTGATTCGGATCATAAACAAGTAATTTAGAAAAGCATTTAACAAGTTTTTTTTTTTTTTTTTTTTTGCACAGAACACACCAGCCAAGTCCGCGGTTCACTGCAGCTGCTCGGTTCATTATCGAACGTCGTTCACGTGTCGCCTGATTTGAGCGTCATCAGCTGCTGCATACATACATCAGTGGCGCACGTTGCACTTGTGAAATATTTTGCTATACGGTTTTATATTCAAAATACTCATGGCAAATGGTGCGGAAGATGTCATATTTTGTCGTGGGACGGGTAATGTGAGTATTGAACCATTTTAAAAGAGAATTTACGATGTAAGATTTAGCTACACTTGCATGTATTTTAGATTCGTATTACATTAAGTTACCCGATTATTTTGCTCGTTAGTTATCATTTTGTTGGCTGCACATTTAGTTCAATAGTTCTAGTTTGCGGTTTTTGCTTTCTTTGACTTTGTGGTTTCGGTCTTACAATCACGTAACACACTGTCCAACAAAGATGTAGCATAAAGTCACAGAAGAGTTCAGTGGTTCATGTTATCTTCTCTTTTTTTCAGAGTGATGATTCTGACATCTGGGATGATACAGCTTTGATTAAAGCTTATGATAAAGCGGTTGCGTCGTTCAAGGTAATGACGATTAAAAGAGGTGCGACTGTTCAGCTGATACAATGCCGTTTACTTTGCTTCTTCAGTAACCCTGCTGTTGTTTTGCTTCCGTTCCTCCTCAACTTACCAGAATGCACTGAAAGGAGAGGACAGTGTGACACCGCACAAAAAAGATAACCCTGGAAAGAAGCGTAAAAACAACAAAAAGAGCAAAAGCAGAAAAAGATATAACGCAGCACCTGATAAAGAGGTAATCTTAATCTCAGTACTTGAGTTGATTTGGAGTTCCAAATACAGGTGAACTGAAATATGTTGTACAGTGGCAGGTTGGGGACTCCTGTTATTCTTTCTGGTCTGAAGATGGGAACTTGTACTCTGCTACGATTTCCTCAATCGATCAGGAGAAGGGCACCTGTGTGGTCCTCTATACTGATTATGGTAATGAGGAGGAGCAGAACCTCAGTGACCTTCTGACAGAGGCATCAGATTTGGATGAAGACACTCAGAAAACTGCAGATGGATCATGTGGAGTATGTCATTGCTATATCAGTTAGACACTGTAGTTGTTTAAGAGATTGATTCAGATGTCTAATCTTATATTACTTGCCTTAATGCAGGTCAAGGAGGATGAGTCTTCGACAGAGGAAAGTGATCGATCTTTTACCCCACAGCAGTCCGCTCATGGGAAGCACAAATCTAAAGGCAGATCTCCCATGGGACCTCCATCGTGGATTCCTGGTTTCCCTCCTGTACCCCCACCTGGACTTAACTTCCAAAAGGTGAATATTAAAAATAGGTCTGTCGTGATTATTGATTAGTTAATTCACATTTATTTATATAGTGCTTTGTACAATACAGATTGTTTCTTAGCAACTTTACAGTGATAAACAGGAAAATAATTATTCAATGATCCAAACAGAATCCAGTTCGGCTGTATAGTAGCTCTAAGAAGATAATAGTAAAAAGTTATTATTCAGTTGAAATCAGATCAGTGTTGATTCAGTTTGGTTTATTAACTGTGGAAAGTTAGTCAATTATGGAAATGATTGTTCAATTCATCAATAAAGCAGCTCTGGATAAAAAAGTTGTCATCATCCAGCTCAGCTCTAATTCAATAGTGTCAATGCATTGTGCAGTGCAGAAATGGAGAAAAAAAAACACTTTGCGG
This sequence comes from Pimephales promelas, assembly GCF_988280905.1. Classification (NCBI taxonomy): domain Eukaryota; kingdom Metazoa; phylum Chordata; class Actinopteri; order Cypriniformes; family Leuciscidae; genus Pimephales; species Pimephales promelas. The sequence continues at coordinate 25,371,629 of NC_142772.1, forward strand.
TCCTATATCTGCTATAACCACGCTATATAAGATTGCTAGATCAGGTCGAGTTTCTGTAGTTCTAATGAGACATAAGAAAACTACATTTGACTTGCTTTATGTCAAGCATTACAATAGTCATTATTTGATTTTTCTTCGTTTTTGTCGCAACACATCATATTTTCAAGAAATATTGCAGCATACTCTACCTTGTCTGTGGACATCGTTCATTCCAAAACCGGTGCTGGATAAACCACGTGCGTGCGTGTGCGACAGTAGGCTGCGGTAGGCTAAATTATTTACGACAGCGGTAATGGACAATTCCGCTTCCAGCCTGTAGGGTGACCACAGAGGACAAGTTATTTGGTGTTGCTTTAAAGAAATGCAAATGTGTGATGTGTGTCTATTTCTGGTGTGGTAGGGAGAAGCAGCCGATCACAATCTGGAGTAAAAAATAAATCATAATTAAAAAAAAAAAAAAAAAACATTTTCTTCATTCATGCAAAATGAAGGCTTGTGTGTTTAATCAGACTGCATTATGTTGTATGATCATATTAAAGTAAATCAAATGGGCCTATTTTATTATACATTTTATTAGCATTTTATACATTTCCAGAATTGAAAAAAGAAATAATGTATTAGGCTTAAATTTATTTACTCTCAATTATATGTATGGCAGTTAATCATCAGTGAAAAATTCATGATAGTGACAGGCCTAATTAAACATCGGTGACAGCCATCTTTCCTTGCTATAATATTATAACTTGTTATATTCAGCATTGCAAAGGGCTTCTCTCATCTTGTTAGATAAGTAGCCTTTTCACAAAAGATTAAAGATCCATTCACACCAAGAACTATAGCTATAAAAGAACTATATTAGCATCCACACCAAGTATGCACCGCAGTTGTTGTCTGCCACTTTAAATACTCAAGCTCTTTAAAGTCAGGGTGATTATGTTTGGCTGTCAATGTTTTTTGTCATTCATGAGCTGGAAAAAAAAACATTCTGGAACTAAAGTGATCCCAACATATCACAGTCCTCTGTGTTGTGTTATTGTTGCAGTGCAGACTTCCCTATGCGTGTCTATAATTCAAATGATTATTAAAACTTTATAGTTGGCCTTAAAACTCAGTTCTTTCTCTAGACCGATGGCAGACGATCAGAAGGTCCTGGACATTTCTTCCCTGGATGGCCTCCCATGATTCCACCCGGTCCCCCGGTAAGAGACCTTTCAGATCTATTAACTTTTTCTTTCATGAAAAGTGATCGAGTTAAAATATTGACAGCTGTTCACGGGGCAAATTATTGATTTATTTTTTATTGTTGGTCCAGATGATCCCACCACCTCCACCTATGAGTCCAGATTCTCCAGAGGACGACGAGGCTTTGGGCAGTATGCTTATTTCCTGGTACATGAGCGGCTATCACACAGGATACTATTTGGTACAGTTATTATTCTTGCTGTTCACAAACATCTTTTTGTGCACCTGGTTGTTTTCTTATTATTATCAGAAAAATCTCTCTCTCAAAAACTCTTTTGTCTCTTACTAAGGGTTTAAAACAAGGTCGAGAGAGAGCAACATCTAAGAAGTCACATCGGAAATGAAGAGACAGCGGTTAGTTATAATTTTTTTTTAGCCCTATAATTTCACAGATTGTTGCTAAAATTTTACCTTACCTTTTACCTACCTTATGGTGGAATTGGGTTGGGTAAACATTCTACGTTGTATAAATAATAAACCCAATATGTTAACATTTTAGTGTTTCTGTATTTTATGACTTTTACTGAATATTTTTTTTTTCACCATATAGAGCGAAATATGAACATGCTGCAGCAGATTTAATTCACTTTTCATTTTTTGTATTGTTTGTAAATAAATAAATGAATTAAAGTAATTGTGTTCTTTTCCAAAGTGTGTTTGGTAAAATTATATTTTCAAAAATGAAAATTATGTAATTTACTAACTTTCTTGTAGTTCCTAACCTGGATGAATCTATTTATTATTATTATTATTATTATTTTATTATTATTATTATTATTATTATACAAAAAAGTAGGGCTGCAGCTATCGATTCTTTTTGTAATCAATTAATCTAGCACTTAATCGATCGATTAATCGAGTAATCGGATAATTTGTTTATGTGTGTTTTTAAGCAACCAAAACAAATAATGTATTACGAAAATGATAAGGTGTTTGGCTTTTATTTATTTTTTAAAAAAAATAGAGGTATTTATTCCAACTGCAACATTTTGGCTCCACAACTAATTATTGCAATTTTTACCCATTTAGTGTTTATAAGTGCCAGTGCCAACAATTATATAACAATACAGTTAAAACAATTTACTGTAAAACCTGTTACATGTAGCCCATAACATGTAAAACTTTGAATACAAACTTAAATAGTAAAGCCCATTTTGTCTTCTTAATACAACATTACAAAAAAAAGGCTTTGCACCTTCTGCAAATTACCCACCTGGAAACAAATATAAATTAATATAAAATATCAACCCAAACAGGTACACAAATGTGTATAAATTATAAAAAATAAATAAATGGAAATAAAACAATTATAAATAAGAAGCAGACTTTTTCAACTGTAATCTCAAGACAAACATCAGAGTGTGTGTGTCTGTGTGTCTCACAATATTTGTTCCTCCATCACGTCCCGGTGAATGTATGCTGAAATTTTTGTTGCGTGGCTACATATGCGGCGGTAAAACTAGTCGATCAGGAGTGGCTCAACAGGTAGATAGACGAACTCATCTTTCAGGCATTTGACAGAAGGGATTGACACTTAAGCGTGAGAAATCGAATTGCGCGAGTCTCACGCTGAATGCGTGAGAGTTGGCAGCCCTGCCAGGTATGCTTTGCAGACACATTGCATCTTGTTCTCTCCCTTTATAAACATATAATGATCCCAAACTTTAGACATTCTCTGCCATTTATGAAGTCAAATGTATCATGTGCTATGGTGTGCTTCCTGAATAACTGTCCGTGTGAAACAATCAGATCCCTGCGTGCGTGTAAAGTGCGCGTCATAGGAATTTAACGAGGCTTCGAGGCAGATGTTTTGCCTCGAGGAATTTTTGTAATCGACTAACTCGAGGAATCGTTTCAGCCCTACAAAAAAGTTATTTTCCTTTTTGGGTGAACCATCCCTTTATTTATTTTTTAATTATTATTTTTTTATTTTATTTTTTTTGCTGAATGTGATTTATGTGGCTTATGTCACCTCCAATTTGTAAAATCATTTAATTACATAATTCTTAAATTCAAGGTCATAAAAGCGTGTCTTTATTATTTCAACCAGCCCATTTAAATTGTAAATGTGACAACCTGTAATGTTTAATGTGGTTGTTCTCAGCCTTGGGGCTTTAGATGACTTAAAATGATTTAAAATTAAACGAAAACAAGCTATATATTGAATGCAATTAAAAATCAAGCTATTTATTATATTAATGTTAAAAAAAAAACTATTCTTTGAGGAACCAGGCTTCCCACTGTATAAATGAAGTTGCATAAATTTAAAGTGTAAATTACATGTTAACCACCACAACCATTTAATGTTTAAATGAAAGTGATCAATGTGTATATATTCAAAAATGTCAATCTTAAAATTTAGTAAAAGAACATTTACTGGGGTTTCTTTCAAGGTAGCATGTTTTTTACAGGAACTGGGTGATGTCATAAGAGGGAGCGCGGGCGGTAATGCACTCACTCTGTGTTCTGGTTGGGGGAGAATAAAACAATCCGCAAACTAGAAATATCTATGAAAAACTAATACATTTTTATTCATCTGTTGCAGAAAAGCAACAAGAACAACTAAAACAAAATGGAAATGATTCACAGGCCAGAGTTTCTATTTGTAACATGTTTGCAGCATTGAGTGATACAGCCAATCACAGACATATGTGTTAATTTCTAGGAACGCAATGACCAGAAGCATTTATGATAGACTTCCCACACCGCTCTTTTGTAGCGGTGCCGCGTCCGAGGAAGAACGACTTCAAGCCGAATCTGCCCGAGCATGTACGTCTCACCCATAGACAGTAAGGGCTCACTATACCGGCACGCAGTTTGCATGTCTAAATTGCAATGTTCATAGCAAAGTTTTTTTTTTTTTGTTAAGGTTGTTGTAGGGAAGTGGGTTTTGGTGCTCCACTCCCTGGACGTGGTATGGTCCAAGATAAAAATGATGGCCCAACTCGCAAATGCACTATGGTGCAAAATGATGGTTTATTTACATTGAGGTGAAACTTATTTACAAGTGAGTCCCGAACTTGTACAAAAATAATCAACTATTCCACCGGCAAAAATAGGATAACTTAAACAAAAATAAAAATAAACAAAATCAGGTAAACACGTATGCACAAAACACGGTTTCACACATCACTTCATTATTTGATTTGTTCGTGGCACCACAACTGTACACTCACGCATCAGCCTACCAAGAGACCCTGAACACATATTCAGCCACTCTTTTATACTGTTGGCTCCTCCCCCTATTGGAGCCAACCATTTACCAAAAACCAGGGGAAATATGAAATTTCATAGTGCTTAAGTACTACATAAACTTGCACTAATAAACATTAAACATCAATATATACCCATAAAATACATACCAACATCAAGTAATATTATTTTAAAAACATAATTTAACTATGGACACAAAAACATTTCCCACATCACATGACACATAGTACCCTCTGTTCCGGGTGACGCCATTATTGCGGAGACGCGACAGTGCGCTATAAATAGCCCACGATACCAACAATCACGTTCACTCGGTCTCTTTCACAACTAACATCAACTCATCCTGAACAGGTAAATCCATTTGAACATATGTATACGTGTATATGCGATGTGAATTTATTGTAACAGGATGATGAGTACTTTGAGTTTGCATGATCAAATGCTATGTGTCTCGTGTGCACCCGGACAATAGCGATAACAGGAGCGGCAAATTTGAATGTGTGTGTGTGTGTGAGAGAGAGAGAGAGAGCCAGTGCCAAACTGCTATCAGATTGATTGGTTTTAGGTCTATCCAATTGCGCATTTGAGCTACGTCCGTTGGTGATGCCCCTCTGGAAATGATTTGTCTATGAAGCTTTGCCAGACCATAACACAGTTACAAACTGAGATGCTATGGTTTTAACCAGGCTAAAAGCGCATTGTTAGATGATTCCCACCCTATCATTATATAACTCAGTTTTGTAAATCAAACTGGTTTAAAAATTAATTGATCACCTCAGCTTCTAAGGTAAATTCTTTTTTAGGGTGAAAACGTACTTGGTTACTAACGTAACCTCAGTTCGCTCTAGAATAGGGAACGAGTACTGCGTAATATCTTATGCTAGGGGGAAAACCTCTTTTCCACAAGATATTGAAGCCAATAATTGTCCTTAATTTTGAATTAAAGGGGGGGGTTGACTGCTTTTTTTTCTTTGCTTGATTGTGTTTATGGGGTGCAATATAACATGTATTCATGGTTTTTCTTTTTTTAAAAGTCTTATTTTTCATAAATTTCACCTTTATTGTAAGCCGCGCTCTCCTCTGTTCCACGATTGAGCGGTTGACTTCCTGATTCTATGAAAACACTCCCTCAGAAACACGCAGTGGGCTCAGATTGGTTAGTTTGGGCCGGTGTGTTGTGATTGGCTTAACTGTCGCTCACGTTGTCCGGAAGGTTAACACCCATTGCCTTTACGGGCGAAACGTGCATGCCAAAGGTCCAACCATGTAAATAAAGGTGACGATACTATGGTCGATCCTGTAGTATCAGTTTGAGGCAGAATCAGACAGAGAAAGCGGCAATAAAGAGAGTCAAGCAGAAACTCGCCACATACGGCTCTTACTAAACATTTCTGAATGCTAATTTGCTACATTTTTTTAACTTTATACATGTTTTTTTTTACACCGTAGCATCTGATTGTCAACAATAGCAACTGACTGGCTACTAACGTTATACTCAAACAGCGTGGCATTAGTTTACGTTCTTGATCAAATCGAAAATAACGTCATAAAGCATATATACATGAAAAATACATTTGAAACATTAGTACTTGTACAAAATTCAGGTCCATAATGTTTGTACGCGTTTGCCGTAGACACAAAATAGCATAACTAGTAGCCGAGTGGCTATAAAGCCAGTGCTGGCATTTAAAAAAAAAAAAAAAACACAAGGCTACGTCTGGAATTATACATGTAAATACATTTAAAATGGTTAAGTCTTAGCCTACTTACATGTTGTGGCCCAACAACTGCTGCCTCTGGTTTTAAAGTTGGAACTGCTTCATGTTTTAGTAACAGTTTCTTGTTGAATCCGGCATTGAATTCGTGGAGATTCTGGAAGCTGTCTCTCGTAAAATGCACAGCACAGAGAGCTAAATTACGATCGTCGTTTTCAGGAACATAATCAAACATAAATTGTATCCATTGTTGATGAAGTACAGCGTCCGTGGGAAGTTCGAAGACATAAGACCTGACAGCTGACAAACATAAAGTGTATCCATTGTTGACAAAGAACAGCGTCTGTGGAAAGCTCAAACACAGAAGACCACACACTCGACGAGCCACTTAAATATGCATGCCCTTTTCTGCTTATTCCGGAGGGAGGGTTGATGCAAATGTGTGGGTTAGTGAAGTCTAAAACCCAGCTGTAGTCCCAATCGAGTCGTTTTTGTAGGCAATTATTCTTCCTGATTTTTAAAAGACGATATCTCTGCTTACACTGAACTTTCAGCGCTGCAACTTTACAGAATTCTGTTCATGCACCAACAGCAACATTACAAGCTATTTAAAATCAAAAAAGTGAAATCGCAGTCAAACCCCCCCCCCCCCCCCCCCCCCCCTTTAATGTAAAATGCGTTGCTGCAGCATGCAGACATAGGCAAGACTGCTCGCATGCCTATTGGCTGTCCTGCGGCAACTGCAGCACCCTATCAAGAGAGGCCCTTGGTGATGTCATATCCAATACGTCACTTCCTGTTGAGATGGGCGTGGCCTGGGCCTATAAATATGGCCTAAAAATTTCTTCTCTGAGGCGAACCAGAGCGTGTTGCAGGCACGGCAAAGATAAGCAGTACTCGTTCCCTCTTCAAGAGAGATCCGAGGTTACATTAGTACCTGAGTACGTTATCTTACAAGAGGTTCTCTTGTACTGGTTAATAGTTTAGGGCCCCCAAGTTTCAGGCCATCCACTCCACTACAGTGAGAGCAGCCTATGCCCATGTCTTTTGCACGGAGATCGCAATAGAGCCGGTCCCTCCTGCCGATATGAGGTCAGGCTACAACAGTCCTCACTTCATTGTACTCAAGGAGCTGGGTTATGACCGATCTTGGACCTGCGAGTTTTGAATCGGAGTCTTCACAAGCTACCGTTCAATATGCTCATGCAGAAACGCATTTTCGAATGCATCCATCCCCAAAATTGGTTTGTAGTGATCGACCTGAAGGATGCGTACTTTCATGTCTAGATTCTTCCTCGACACAGGCCGTCTGAGCAGCTGATGTAAATGACTGTACGCCAATGTGCATTTAACTGTTTTGTTTCACTCAAAGATTAGCTAGCAAGATTAGCTAGCAAGTCTCTCTAGCAAGATTCCTATTTGTCGGTCATTACGTACAACTCCATTCTCTCCTTCAGGGAACGAGGGTTACCATATGTAACCGAGATGTTATCTGACCGCAATCTAACCCCACCTAAGAGTCTCATACTGAGGCGAATGCCGTCTCATTCCTTTTTGAACACTTTATTACTTGGTAATAAAGTCTCAATTGTTTAACGACCTGCTGCGCAGCAATAACTAAACAGACTCCAGAAAATGACTTTGAATATGCTTTAATCCCAGCCGGAGGATCACAGACAAATTTCTGAGAGAATCCCCCAGGAAAGAAAATACAACAGTTTTTATATAAAAAGGAGCATAGCAAAGCAGACATGATACATTACATCATTTCCTTACAATTTGATAGGTTTTTCATATGCAAACCCCTGTTTCTAGGTATTCTGTATAGCTAGAAGCAAACTCTGTTTTCTTGATTGCTTTACTTTGTTACTCAGTCACACAAGTTTATAAACCTAGACTTCCGTCTAGTTTAATTTCCCCTTTTGTTATATTTAGACATGATTTAGACACACGCACCCTGACTGAATGTTTTTGACCAAAGGGTTTTGAAACATTTAGGATTCAAAAGCATATGAATGTTATTCCTGCAAGAAAGATAAATGTCACTTATGATTAATTAAAACATACATCATAGTCTCCATTTTGCAAGTTTATCTTGCAGAGTTTTACTCTAAACTCTCTTTCTGCTTATCTGCTTTAATACAAAAGAGTGTAAATTATCAAATGCTGTTGACAGAAGAAAGTCATACAGCACATTGAAGACATTAAAAAAAATTGTTTCTGAACGATACTTCAGTATTTTTCTTAACAAATGCACTCAATAAACTAAAGCCATACAATTTCCTCTTAAAATAGAGATGCATGAATAATCAATCCTGTTTGATGTAAATAAAGAAAAAAAGCTATATTTACATCAGTTTAAAAAAAAAACATAAATAGTGGAAAAAACATTAGAATCACATTAGTTAAATTTAGTTCCCAGTCCCCAAGTTTGTGGTAAAACAGATCTCTGTTATTAGGCTCCAAAAATGTCTTCATGGTATCTCTTCTCCACCTGCCAACAAAATGATCATAATGTAGTCAGTTCACTGGTCACAAAGCAGTTCATACAATGACATGAGGATTGAAATAGTGAATCACACCTTCAACTTCTCTAGAAATTCTCCAGTTTCTTTGATCGTCATGCCCATTTTATTTGCCAACATATCTTGCAAAGTGCTAGCAACATCACGGGCCATGTTCATGCCACCACAGACGTACAGATGACCTCCATTGTTGTGTAGAACCTCCAAGGCTTTTTCAGATAGTTGTTCCCTCAAGACATCCTGCACATACATCTGTTACAAACAACACAAGCTTGGTTACAGACAGAAGACACAAACTGATACCAGTGTAAGGGTATTTGATGAACAGTGAGAACAGACAGATAACATTACTGAATTTTGACACACAAAGTAAATCTATATAGTTTTGTTGTTGTTGTTTTTTTGTTGTTTTTTTTGTTTTTGAGAATACGTAGACAGTACAGCATGAACAGAACTTTAGAGATGTACCTTTGGTTTACCAGGTTGGCGAGAATAGGCTGTATTGACATTGTCCAGAATGCCATCAAGTCTCAACTTAAGAGTTTCTACTTTATATAGATGGTCTGTTTGTGAATCACGACATCCAAATAGCAGCGTCATAGGAGTCATTTGCAGACCTAAAATGTGTCCATTAAATGAAACAATTAATTTAGGAGTAAAAACTTTGAGGATTTAAAATACAAATAAATACATACTTATTTTAACTTAAATAATTACAAAATAAAACAATACTTTTTAATCGTTTGGGGTCAGTAAGAAATCGTATGCTCACCAAGGCTGTATTTATTAATAGAAAATACAGCAACAACAATAATATTGTACTAACTGTTTTGTCTTTGAATACATGTTTGGAATTAAATTTGTTTTGCCGTGATGGAAGAGCTGAATTTTCAGCATCATAAATCATGCTAAGTTATGATGCTTATTTTAATTGTGAAAATGTGATATTTATAAATGTGAAATTGAATTGTAAATGTCTTTACTGTCACTTCCGATCAATTAAATGCACCCATGGTGAATATATATATATATATATATATATATATAAATGTAAAATTTACTGACACCAAACCTTTAAACAGTAGTGCATTACTGGTTAAAAAAAAAAGTTGGATATGGTGATAACTGGTTTGGATCGATATAACTTCTATTACTTCTTCAAAGCAAGAGTCATGGAAAGCTTTTTTTGTCTAAACTTCCTGACCATGAATTCAGAGCTCACATATAGTACCTGTCTTGTTCATGTCATGAATGCGCTGCTGCCAGAAGCTGCGGAAAGGAGCAATACCACTGCCAGCCCCTATCAGAATAACTGGAGTGATGGGGTCTTCTGGGAGATGGAACCCACCTGAGCTGAAATAATGAGCAGTAAACAAGTCAAGCTTTCTATATTATCAAAGAGTATAGAAGAACAAGAGGCAAAACTCTGATGCTTTTTTGGTAACAGCTACTAGGTGGCGTGGCCGCCATTTTGGGGTGAAAATTCCAACTGGAGTTACTGGACAACAGCACAGATAGCAATTTTTTTAGGTAGTTTTTTTCTTGCATTATTGAGTATTTCCATTTTACGCAACTTTTCACCTGTACTACTATTATTAGTTACCAACTCCACTAGGCCTGTAATATATTTTGTACGTTTTAATACCCTGGATCATGCTACAAACATGATTTTATAGAACATGATGCTGTGTCCGTTCTCCTTTAGCTTTAATTGCCGCACTTTGGACAGTGGCTGTGTTTTTTGTTTACATAGTCTTGCTTTAACGGTCATTCATATAAGATAATACTGCAAAATACTGATGAGTTCATTAATTTCATTGATAACTTATTTTCATATACATAACGGTATGTGTACCTCCTGGAAACGGTCTAACGTTATTATAACTTTATGAACTGATATATCACTTTATTCTTACCTGTCACACTTAATGTGGAGAGTAATATAATTAATTAAATCCTTTAACTTCCCTGTCTCAAGTTATGTGGGGGAAAAAACTGGTTAAGCAGAAACTTCTTTTTAACTGCTATAACGTTAACTGTTGTGAGTTAAAATAATCGCCTAATTATTAACCTAAAAACGACCTCTGCACTGGACTAAATATATGTATAATATATGACTGCCGAGTCGCTTTCACCCCAAAATGGCGGATACGTAGGGCTGCTGCTGGGCGCTGGTGTTGCTGGAACGTTTTATTGGCTTTCACTTCTTGTCAATATACGTTCTTTGATATTATTAGGATATGGAAAACAGAATGTTAAAATGCCTTTATAAGTATTTAAATGAGATATTCATATTCAGCATTTAACTATCTACAGAATAATCAGTACCGGTGAATGAAGCAGGGAACTGTGTATCCTCGTTTGATGGTGTTAAGCCATGTGCTGCAGGTGCCATAATGCATTGGGCCCTGTCCATCTACGATACAACAGAACACAACGTTATCCTTACATCGTATGTGGTGTTTGATTATAGAAGAATTATCCAATGTCTTTGTTTTGTATGTTTTCTACATGTTTAGTATAATACCTTGGGTGTGGTACTCCACCACAGACACTGTGAGGTGCAGCTCGTTTGGATGACGGTCCAATGAGGAGCTGACAGAGTACAGGCGGGGCTTGAGCAGAGGAAGCTGGCTGAGAAGGAAGGCGGTTGGGACTTTTAGAGAAGGAAATTCTACAAGCACCTCCAAGAAGGTGGGCCTGTAGAAATCTTTCCATGTAGAATATTCCTGGTAATCCTATGGAGAAATGGTAGAATTCTCTAAATGGTAATATGTGTAATTTAGAATAAAATCGTAAACAAATCGTGAGCTTAGAATTACAAGGTTCTATCTCCACTTTTGGTCGAAATTGAGTTTTTGACATAATCTGATCCATTGGGTGTTTATTAATGCCTGTGTGGTGTTATTTTTGTAAAACAAAAAGATTAATAGATAAAGCCATAATAGAAGATTATACTACATAACAGTTTTGCCAGCTGGGATGTAAAAACTTTGATGCTCAATATCTCAGAACTACCCTAAACGGAGATAGCCTTATAATTCTAAGCTCACGAAATGTCCCTTTAAATTCTTCTAAAGAAAAAGTGTAACGCAATTACCGATGCAAGTGCCTCAAGACGTTTGCGATCCTCTTCCTGACCAGCCACTGTAGAGAGTTTGCGCAGGAGGCTTTGTGAAGGTGGAGTTGTCACATCAAGGAAGTATGTAAGAGCCTGGACCAGTGTGCAAGCAGGGATACAGTCATCTTTCTGCCATCTCATTTCCACTGAAAGACAACACAGGAAAGAGTCATAACGATAAGCTTGGATTTTGGGCCTCTTCTCAAATTGCATATAGTTTATTTTTACAGCCATTAGTGATTGTTACCAGGGCTAGAACCAGAGAGGGACTCCAGGTGAAGGCTCTGGTCAATAGGAGGGGCATCTGGGAGATGCTTCACAATACCATCTACCAATTCTGCTGAATTCTCTGGAAAAATCCCCACGTGATCTCCAGGGGCAAAGTTCAAGACCTCTGTGTTTCCACCCATCTTCAGCTCAACCAGGATTGTAGAACGACTGAAAATAGAGTATATACTTGTAAAACAGCACTTTCAGAAACGTGTACAAGCTCAGCTGACGGTGAATGTTCTTCTCATAAATGTAGCTAACATTCTGGCAAGGTTCTCTCAAAGTTATAAACAAATGTTATTCCAGTAACATTAAGAGAATGTGAATTCGAAAATGTCATTTTTACGAAATGACAATTCGAAAATGTAATTGTGTCAATGACAATGTCAATGTCGAATGTGAATTCGAAAATGTCATTACTAAGGTAAATGGCAATGTTAGCAAAAATTCAAAAGAACATATTTTTTTTGTTAGCTGGGAGTTAGTGAAATTGTAGATTCAAACCTTGACTGAGTGCTCTGCAGTTTCTGCCTTCTTTTCAGTGTCATAGGAAACACAGTTTTGGAGTGTAGAGCAGACAGTGCTGTAGAAACAGAAGATTTGTGTAAATACTGTATTATGGAAACAAACTTTTTTTGTCAGTGTTTTAAGTAGAGGTTTACCTGTTATTCGGTCCAGAGCACAACTGTCATGCTGTACTCTGTATCTCTGTGGGTCCCAGGTATCCAACTGTTGCTCAACACCCTTCAGCTGTTTTTTAATGTTAAACTCCTCACACGCATCCTTAAAAACAGAGAGATGCCATTCATTTGTTGCACAATATATTAGTAGTAAAATATTTATTTGAATCACTGAATCATTCAAGCACAGAGGGAATTATAGAAACCTCACCAACCTTAAAAGCAGTGCAAGCCCATGCAGAGAAGGCCTCGTCCTGCCCATTAAGTTCATCTCCCTCCCCTGTGGCAGTAAGACGCTTGGCCCCCAGCTCAGCAAGCTTGACATCCACAGCATGGGCAAAAGCACAGAATTGTGGGTACACACGTGAGCCAAGGCCAAACACACTGTACCTGTATTGAGAAGAGGATATCAGGGCTCCTGTCTGTTTTACAAGAGCATATTGACAGGTGATAAAAGTGAAAATCTTAGCATACAAACCTGACATTGTTTTTTAGGTTTTGCAAGTTGAAAAGCTGCTTTCTGAAGCTCTGAGGGAAAGAAAATATTAATGTCAAACATCAAATTTTGAATTCCTTTAACAAAAGATTTCTAAGTTAAGTAAATGCTCTTCTTTAGAACGTTCTATAATGTATCACAGAAAAAAAAAATACAAAAAGCACATTTTCATATTGTTCTAAGTAGCCTTTTGGCAAACATACATTATTGTTTTATAAAAATAATTTTTCATTTAATCTATGTCCCCTGATTTCATGTCAGCCCTGTTACCGTCACCAAAAACCCTTGTAAAATAATGTTAAATTCCAGTATCTCTCAATCATGATTCAACAGTTAAAATACAAGTTTATGTCACTCTCTTCTATAATGCTCTAATTTTGATGATTTATGAGGTTTGATTTATTTTTGCTTAAAACAAGCAAAAGTCTCTGCCAAGCGGTAAAATGATGATCTTATTTCAAATGAAAACAAGAATAATAATATCAAGGCAATTGGAAAACAAGTAATGTTCTTCACTAATACAACTATAGTGAGTGCAAAACAATATAATGTCATTTTAAAAGGTAAAACTTTACAATATTAAGCCTATGTAAAGAAATATGTGAAGTTGCCTATATGCTGAAGAATATTGTGTCCTGTCCACTGATCTATATAGAATGTCATTATATAGATCAGTGGTCCTGTCATATGATGTCAATCCCATTTCTGTCATTATTTTCATAAAAAGTATAAAAGCTATATTTGAAATGGCTTTCCAATTTTTTCTTAATTGACATGTGATCACCCCCAAATGTGTCCTTAGTCATCTGAATGACAAATATGAGATTGAAAAAAATTATTTTTTCAACAATCCCGGTTAAAAGAGGGAGTAAAATTACTGCTCATGTGAATTCATAGTTTAATGCTTCTGTAACGGATGAAAAAAATATCAAAACATAAGGAAGATGTCTTGGCACATTTTCATTTTAAGATGTCTTCATTTCATGGATATTTTAAAAAATAAATAAAAAAATAAGAATGAAAATAGATCAAATTTATTTATTTTTTTAAGTTGAAAAGGGACTGATTTTAAGGAATGACCCAGTTTCTGAATATCACATTTTAATATATCAAAATGGAAAACAGTTAACATGATAATATTTCACAATTTTAATTGTTTTACTTTATATTTGATCAAACAAATGCAGCCATAAGAGACTTTTTCAAAAAGATTAAAAAAATCGTAATGACCCCAAACATTTAAATATTATATATTTCTATATATTATCGTTTTAATGTAATTCTTCAAAAAAAATATGCCCATACCACTCCATTTCCCGGACTTTCTCCATTGCCGAAAGTACTGGTGACCACCATCAGAAGGCTCTCTGTCTCAAGCTCACTGAAATCATAGTCCTCCATGCACACCAGCTGTATTAGAAAACAAGAATGAATATTAGATTTAGATCACATGTTTTGTTGCTATTCATATACTGCACTGTTAATAATAAAATATTTGAAAGCATTTTTCAAAGACAGCATTTCTTACCCTGGTGTCAAAGGCACGGTTGAGGATGGTTTTCAGTTTTTTGGCAAAGCTCAGTGACTTCCCTGTTTCGGTGGCATAGAGAACAGTGCAGCGCACTCTCTTGGCCATGACTGTATTGATGAGCACTTGAGCAAAAAGCACTGCCCTAAGAAGAAAGATCACAGACATTTTCATATAAATGGCATTGGTCAGTGGCATTAATGAAGTACAGTGTTGTTTTGTTTGGAGAACCTGCTGGTCTGTTAGTACCTTGACAGTCCCTTGAAGCTGACTTTACATCTCCGAAGTCCTTTCTTCTCATCTTTCCACTTGTGTGTTAACCATGCATCAGTCTTCGAAAACACAAAAACAGCACATAGACACTATTTACCCCGCTAATGTCAAAGTTTTCTTTAGAAACACTGCTATTCAAAACTTGGGGGTTGTTAAGATTTTCTAATGCCTTTATGTCACATGATCCTTCAGAAATCATTATAATATGCTGATTTGGTGCTCAAGAAACATTTCTTATTTTTATCAATGTTGAAAACAGTTGTGGTCATAAGTGCACAATACGTTCCACTCCTTCTAAAAATATCTTTGATTTATAATTAGAAAGTTTGATACCTGATAATAGAAAAAGGGAGAAAGGATGTAGTTGAGCATCTCCTGATGGTACACAGGGGTGAGGGAGCCAGACATGGGTGGAACCAGCCACACCCAATCAGCTGGACAGCCTCCACGCACACGAACTTCTGTCTCCATGTGCTGCATGAAGGACTCGCTTGCTGAATGGTGGTCCGTGATGGTGACCTTATTTTTCTGCACAGTAATTTAGCAACATTGAGTCCAATAAATTTCTATATGGCTTTCTTTCCTTACTGTAGTTTTTAAAACGTATTATTTCTGATACAATGAAAGTGAGATGACCTTAAATCAATTTGCATATCAGTATTTCAACACTACAAAAGTAGAAGGACACTTTACCTGGAAACTATGAATAACTGCAACATTAATAGCCACGAGTGCCTGGTCTTTCCACAGTGAAGACAGCTTGCGTGTTTCTAAGCCCATTAGCTTTCCAACGCGCTACAGCACATAAAGCAGTAAAAGCAAAACTTGAATATCAAAATGATCAAGGCGTGCCATACCACCAAGAGACAGTGAACATTAATTACCTCCAAAACGTTGTAGCGTTGGTTGTCACAGAAATCCCGCACTCCAATCTCTGTGCCCATGTACCAGCCGTTAAAAGGACATGCGGGGAATTCCAGACCACCGATTTCCATTAGCATGTTGGAGACTGCAGGAACTGCATACCACTTGAGGTTTAGATCTTTGAACCATTCATACCTGGACAAAAGAAAAGCACACTGTTTAATCAGAGAATAAGCTGTGAAGAAAATTCTCAAACTATAATTTTATTCAAACTTTAATTCTTCAAATTTAGAAATCAAATGTATCTCCTTTTTCTCTGAAATGACTCAAATGACTTACTCTGGATGCTCTATTGGGACCTCCAGAATCAGTTCTGAAGGGATATCAAAAAGTTCAGGATCCTCTCCATTCGCCTGCAGGATTAGTGGCAGCACATCAAAGTGACCATACTTTGGTTTCCATCCTAGCTGAATACACACCTATAAAAATAGTGCACAATTTCCATCAGTTATCAGGAGATTATTTCTTAACATATAGCAAATGGTTGGCAGATGCCATTTAAAAAAAGGGTAAGAGATCATATAAAGCAGAGGACATATATTTGTCCTCCTCAAAGCTTCTATTTTAATTACCTGTGTAAGCTCCACACCTGCTGGGTCCCCGATCACACTGCCATCTTCCATCCGATAGCCAGCATACTTTAGAAGCTGACCGTTCCAGACACGGAAATCATGATCTCCATCCATTCTTTGAGGAAACACAGTGATGGCAGACCTGCCAAAACCAAAGGGTAAGAGGAGTTCCACAGTTAACCAAAGTCAAGGTATAAAACAAAATCCAGTTTCTTCACACACTTTCAAAAGTGTTTTCACATTATCTGACATTTTAAAATTATGTTGTTAACTGGTCTAAAATAGTCGTATGGCTATATGTAAAATAGTCGTATGGCTATATGATTCAGTTCGATAAATAAAGATGCATTTTTAGGTAGATAAAACGTTTTATTTGTTACTTTATATATAAAGGATTAAATGTGTCTTATTTATGGAAGCCCATTCCCGCCACATTAGACAAAAAAAAAATCTAGCATAAAAAGTCAAATTCATTGAACCTATTCTGGTGTGTTTTTATGGAAATATCATCTTCAGAACATTGCCACCCTCAGAATATTTTGAAAAAGCATGGAAAGAAAAAGCAACTTCCACTTTTTAAATTTTGATTTCGACTTAGTAGGCTATAGGCAAAGTTATCATTTCAATCATTTTTATATTTTTTTATCACATAATTATGACATCATTATTAACTTAAGGGTGTCATAATTTCATTCATTTCATTTTTTATGCTCGATTTTTTTCCCTGATGTGGCGAGAATGGGCTTCCCCATGCAGTTGACCATCAACTGACATCAGAGAACTTTATTTTAGTAGTAGTAGTAGTAGTAGTAGTAGTAGTACTGACTTAATTTTAATATCTGCTAACTTATTAACTTAAAATCTCAGGTGGTAGCCTACTTCAAGTAAATATTAATTCAAAGAGGCTCAGCTCATAAAACAAAGTTGGGGAATCCCTGCAGTGACGTGAACGTGGACATTTTAATGTGAGTGAAAGACAAAAGCCTTCCAAAGACTGTATATGGTGGAATTAACTGAAATGACTCAGTGAGCGATAATTCAAACAATAATGAACGTGTTCGTAGTCATTAGATAGGCCTATGCAATGTTGAGAAAACACTTCTTAAAAGTGATTTGTGATCAAATGCTGTGTGGGTCTCAGTTTTCAGTGATAGGCACATTATTGGCTGGTCTGTGTTTGCAATCCCTGGAGACTTTTGAATGTAAAAGTAGGCTTTTTAAGAAAAGAACATTTAAAAGATAAAAAGTAGTTCAGTAAATCAGAATCAGTAAATTATAAATATTTTACAGCCATTGAGAGAATAACATGTAATCGTGTAATCAATAAAAAGAACTGCAGTCTGATTATTAAGGTAATATAGTAATTACAGGTAGGCCAACTTCATTTTCGGAATTTGATTAATTTATTTCTTTATTTATTTGTATCCATTACATTTTTGCTTTGGTCCAGGTATTACTTGCATTGTTCTCTTTCTGCCTTGGTAAATCTGATGATAATTACTGTACTGCAACAAATACATTCAACTCACCTCAAGTTTCCTCCATTGGTGGCATATTTAAGATGAGTACACAAGGCATGAAACATTTCCTCGGCGGTCTTGCACTTACGCGCATCGAAAAGCTGCAGAAGAGTAGGCTAATATTAAAGCACAACATGGCTTTGGAAGTTCTAGCTGATCTACATAAAAAGAAAAGAAAAAAATCTCAAACCTGTAAATTAGTCCACTGGATCCTGCCAATGCACCGTGGCGCATTTCTCCACGCCTGCTTGGCCCCAAAAGCGAGTTCATCTGTAGTGAGTGAATAGGACCCGGTCAGGGTGATCTCCAGTGTGACAGTTTCAATCCGAGCCTGGTGCTCCCTTGGATTGGGGCTGCACAAAAGGTAGGACTGAGTTATTCATTACATTTACATTCCTGTTTGTCAATTTGAAAGAAATATATAGCGTATAGTTTTACTATTTTCAGTAACTAATAAAAAGAAAAAATAAATAAATGATTCTACTTTGTCAGTTTCCTGAAACCTCTCACATAAGGAAAGTCTATCAGGGTAAAAATGAAAGTAAGGCAGTTGAAAGGATCTCTACCTCGCCTCCCACACAATCACATCTTAATAGACCTTATGTAGCCCCGCCCCTTTTCAACGCTGCGCTCGTTGTCTTATGACTTCCGGTCTGTATTTTCACAGCGATCTTGCATAGGTGTGAATGAACTGCTCGTAAAACATTTTCCTGGTCGACATTTGGTAAGACATCTGCTTTACAATGCTTATGATAAACATTACAACAAACGGAAGTTCAAAGGCAATATTCTAAAGATGACGGCGCCCACGTTTCTCTGGTGCGTATGTCTATAGCCTACACATGCGTGGCCTACAATATTCATTAATCTATTTATTGGAGAATGCATTGCTCCTACATTTTGAATGATTTGTAGTACTGGTTGATGAAATCCACTGCCTGTGGGAGGATGTCATCTGAGGAATGACCGCGTATCAGAGATTTGGGATTCATTATGGAGCCCTTGCAAGTTTTTGATTCGCATGGCGTATTCTGGAATAAGATATAAGAATAAGAATGAGTAATATAAAACCTCATTCACATTTAGATTTTTAACTTCTGCACAACATAATTCCTATCATGTTAAGCTTAAGAAAATTGTTGATAAAAACTCATCAATCCTTCATTGCTGCTACACCACAAATCTGCTGTAAACATGAAGTTATTTTGATTACAATTTAAAGAGACCTTTGTTGCTTTGTGATGCAGTGTATCTTGGTGGGTCGAGCCATCTTTATAGTTTTGCAAATGAACAGCAAATGGACATCGAACTGTGCGGTCGACTGCTACCTGCTAGAGTGAAAAATGAATATATTATTTAAGCAGAAGGACACAACAAATAGTTTGTGAAATACGAGATGCTTTACTAACCTTAGACTGCAAAGTCGGGTTGTCTTTTACAATGGTTGAGGTTTGGACTTGTTTTCCCATCCTGCTGAAAATGTTATTGCAACCAAATCTTAATAATGTCTATGGGATTTATTGTATCATTTTCAGTTACAGTGTTGCTATAACCTGACATCGAAAAAGATTAAGAATAATTACGATAAAGAGCAATAAAACAGTGAATACAAGTTAATGAAAGTTTTCATTAAATTAATGGAGAAAGAAACACAAATGGAGTATTTACCTTTTTCAAATGGTTTCTGTCTCAGTTCCTAAACAGCAGTAAAAAATCTGTTTCACATTCTGGTCTTCTGTTTTCACATCCTATTATATAGTCCAGTTAAGGATGCCACACTGGGTGGATCCTTGCCTCCAATGACTGTTAAGGGTGTGAGCTGTAATGGATTCCAATCAAAACTGCATTCCTTGATGTGAAAAGGGAAGGACCACAAAGAAACATTCCTTGATGGAAAGCAAGATTAATTAAAATTGATTTCCTTTTTCCTCAGTAATATAAATAGTACATGATCACTTGCCCTAACTAAGTTGCTTAAATGTAGCTCTGCACTTTAAAACTCCAAAAATGGGAGACTATGTAAAAAACAACAAGAACAATCTAGAACACTTGAACCGTATATGATTTGGCTTCCAGCACTGCAGGCAACAGAAAACCTTTCACTGGAAAATAGACATATTAGACTATTAAATAGATTAGAAACAGGCAGACGTAACATTTCAGGGTGTGACCAAATGACAATTGCAGGACAATGTGGAATTATTGGGTAACACTTTAAAATAATAACTTTAACCCCCCCCCCCCCCCACAATTGTTCACTTTTTAGACATGTTACTTTTGTGATCAGTAATTAATTGGTTATTATTTCTTAGTTCACAAGTAGTTCTCAATGAGGATATATTTCTTTAGTAATAATCAAATGCCTACCAAGGAACTACCTTTGTACTAAATTACCCATTACTTAATGCTTAGTTAATATTGCTTACATATTATAGTATTAAGTTCGGTGTTAATGCAGTACTACCAATTACATCCTGCATAGCTACTTGTAAACTACGGACCATTATTTTAAAGTGTTACCAATTTTTGAAATGAATGTTCCATGTTGTTATGTGTGTTGAATTTTGCATCAGTTTTGCAGTGCCATTTTCAGGTTTCTTTTTAAATCAACGTAGTTTCTCATCAATCAATACAGTTTGACAGATTCCTGACATTTCTAAATCTTATCTGTTTATCACCAGTCTTGAAGCTTCTTCTCTTCTGTAACTTCAGATTGGCTTTTAGCCAATGCATATTTAGTGTCATGAACTGCTCGATGGAAACAGACAGTGGTGATCCAAATGCAGGCTTTATTGAGAGGAAGATCAAGGAACAGGTACGAGAGAAACCAGGTTAGCAGTCCAGATCAGCAAACATACAATGCAAGGATACGGCAAACGGGAAAATCAGATACAGGCAGGGAGTCCAGGAACTGTGAAACTTGAAAACACTAAGAAACAAGAAACTATGAAAACGCTCAGCGTGCTGTATCACACTTACAAAACTCAGCAATGGTACAAAGGGCTTAAGACAGGTGCACTAAACAAGATAATCAAACATAACACAGTCTTGACGCTTTTGACAATACGTCAACATCCGCCGTTTTAGGGTACCCTTTAACGTCAGTTAGATGACAATCCTGGGGCGTCATCCAACTGACGCTCTGCCGTCAGTTAGATAACGCGGGTAGGTTTAGGTCTGGGGTAGGGTAAGGATTACATAGAGTCATCTAACGACGTTAAAGGTACCCTAAAACGGCGGATGTTGACTTATGGTCAAAAGCGTCAGTTGTATGATGTCTAAACACAGGTGCACAAAATCAAAGGTGATGAGACCGGGTGGAGAATGAGAGAAAAGATGAAAATAATAAACAGGGAAGGAGTGTCCTCCTGAGGCTCTCAAGGGCACTACAGCTGCCTATTGTCACATTTAGCATAACTGATGGACAAGAATTTGTTAAAGCTACACTGTGTGATTTTTACCCCCATCTAGCAGTGAAAAGGTATATGACCATCCAGTGAATGTTAGTTTCTGTTCCTCTCAATTCCGATTTCGTTTTAACTCCTACGGTGGCCAATGTTGTCCAAGATTAATATGGCTTCCTGTTCGACCTCATCCATGAGTGTTCCTTCAAGTGATGAGGTTACTTTAGAAAACTATTAGAATTTGCAGGTAACATAAGTTATGTAAAATGAATAATAGTTTTATGTTTTTGTTATTTTTTTACCATATCATTGCTATCATCAGTTATCAGGTTCCCAGACGAATGCAAGCTAATCTTAGTTAAGTAACTTTTATCAGTGCTATCGTTATTCTGTATGTTGTACGACATCAATAGCGTAAGGCAAAGTTTACATTGTAGGCTATATCATTTTTTTCTCCGTGAGCAGAGATCAGCTGATGTGACGGGGGTGCTAGGGAGAGGTTGAGGTAGTGGGAAAGGAAAAGATAAAAACAGGGCCGATGCCAGTGAATTGCGTAGACATCCACCAAGGCATATTATACACTCACGAGAATACTTTATTACTTGAACGATGTAAATATACATTAATGAGCACATATATTTTTGAAAGAACTAAGTGTTTTTAGCTAATAATAATCTAAAAAAATTACACCGAGTAGCTTTAAATAATCATGTCCATTCCAGCTGGATTGATGGCAGATGAATTTAAGAGACATTTATGTAAATGGGATTTCCTCATTTTGCAGTCTTGTGAATTTGAGTTGCATAATTTTTCCATGCTCAAAAAAAGCAGACAATGCAATCTGATGACAACATTAAAAAATGCATCTCACCACTGACTTCCTTGATTTCCATCAGTGATACCAGACAAAGGTGTGTTTTCTCAAGAAAAACAAAAGGGTATTTTTATACCTTAAATAAAAGCTTTTGAAATGGCTTGACATATTTAAATCAATAAGCCATATAGCTTTGGCACATTTCCCAGTAACTGTTTTAAGGGCCTAAACTTAATCTGCAAGTTGTCATTAGATAACTAAAACATGAACGTCACTGCTGAAAGCAGTTTTATCTTGGTAAAACTAATAAAAAACCATGGACTCAAGTCAAGTATTTCAAATGTGTATTTTTCCTTTGTCGTATGATGGATTGCTGTCAAGAAGTGTGAAATTGTTCAAAGGATTCCTTGAAAAAGCTGCCATGGAAAATGAAAGCAAATGAAAGCAAGTATCTTTTTTTGTTTTACTTATCTTGATCTTCTTTAATTAGTCTAATAATCATATATTTTAGATTTTGATGATTTTGAACATTTTGATGCTGACCTTTGTTCACTTCTTCTAACCTCCGTGTTTATTTAAACATTTCACAGTGAGCCGCAAATAACCAAGATTGCAGACAATAATGTCGTGAGATGTCATGAACTGATAATCTGCCTAATACTGCATGTGTGATGGTGCGGCTAGGATTCTGAAGAACCATTGTTTCTGAGAACTGATGTTAATAGATAGCTTGTGAATGGGTGAAATGGTTTCCTCAAGTTATTTATATGGCTTTTCCGAATCGTAATCTACTTTTAGAACAAACTATGTAATCTTTTGACTATTTCCTTGTACATGCCCAAAAAAGATGTTGTGTAATGCATGAAGTTTGTTTCACGCGTTCACACTTACAAATAATCAGGTAAGGGCTCCGAGCTTGGAATGTGGTCCAAACCAAGAGTACTCCTCCGTATCCCTGGCTGCGATAGGAACCAGCCAAGGGCGAGGAGGCTGAGTGGCAGAGGGATGCAGAATAAAAACTGAACATAGGTTAGTTGGCTATATAGGCCTGATTGGGGAGATCATTTGAACGTGCTTATCCCAAACTTTGTTAATAAAACATAATTTCAAATGAAATTCATCAAGTGATCTAGGCCTGGTTATGATGAAATAGAGCAATTAATGCAACATGATTGTGGAATGCAGCTCTTTGGTGGCATAATAACTATGTGATGGGCCCAATGGACTTTCCAGGAAATCTAGAATATTGATACTGATTTCAGATGCCAAAGGTTTCTTTTTGTCTTACCGTGACACAAAGCCAAAATGCAAATAAAACCCATTATAATCAGTGATGCTGTCTACACTGGATGTGGCACCATTGACTTCCATTGTATGGAGAATTTTTTTATTTCCATTTAAGAGATTCATTCAGACTTGAAAGTGAGTAAATTACTTTTAATAAACTTTCCTTTTAATATTTCACAAGAATGCATATATTATATTTGAATAATTTATACATTTTTAAACAGTGCTATTGCATTAAAGAAGGTCCCTTTAATCACTTACTCAGCTCTCAGGAGCACCTTTCATGAGCACATAATTAAAAAAAAAAAAGTTATAAACAACATACTGTTTTTGACACAATAATATAATTAGAACAGAAAAATATATTAAAATACTAAAATAGTTTCTCTCCACCAAATCCAGGTGTCTCAGAGCTGTAAAGTCCGGTGATCGCAGCACTGTAGATTTAAAAATCTTGCTTTCCCCTTGCTGTTAATTAATTTGACCAGACACCAGTTATTTTGCCAAGAGATCATTAACATTGGAATGTATATCCAATGCCGGTGGAAACTAACTATACACTGCATATACTTTCAGTCTCTAACTCTTCCCGCATACACTCAAAGTCACCCCAAATCTCTCTCTCCCACATATGTATTCAGAACAGTATGTGAACAGTATTATCAATAAAATACAATGATTACAAATGATTATAAAATTAATAAAACTACTAAAAACAATATTAAATTATGAAATTTTAGGCACCAGTCAGTTTTAGGAGGAGGAATCTGGAATCCGCTCCATAAGGGGGGTATTCTGTCACTATTCCCTGTGTGTCTGTGTTCAATGACTTTTTATTTTGGCGTTCTTTTGGTTTGAAGTTTCAGTTCCTGCGATTTAGTTCCTGATTCTATTATTATTTTTTCCATAGTGACCTTTTTTCACAACTATTCACCTACACCTGTCTTTAGCCCCTGGTAATCCTATGTATTTAAATGTTTAATCTATGTCTGTTCTTCGTCTTGTGTTAACTTTTTGTGCTGGTATGTACCTATATCTCTGTTTGGTTCCTAGTGTTTATTAAATGGCATTTCATCATTTATCCCCATCAAGCCTCATTGTGGTGGATAATCGAGTCAAGCCAGTTCGTGGCACATGGTAAAAAAAAAAAACAATCTCCTCAGTTTTAGTTTCTCTTTGATTTAATAGATGAGTTCTGGTTCCTTGAATGTTATAATGTCTGGCCCATTGATTGTTCAGGTGTGGGAACCTTGTGGGAATTTTTTTTTTTTTTTTTTCATTAACAGGGATTAAATGTGGTGAATAAGATCTGCTATCTGCTGATTGTCCTCTGTTGTCCTTTTTAAAGTCAATTCATACAATAGATTATAGAAAGTATACAATAGAAAGTTAAACTATAATTAAAACTGACACTAGGGTCAATTTGTGTTAACAAATTGTTGTCCTCCAAAATGTGTGATGATACTGTAATTAAGTCTCTACTGGGTGTGTACTAACTCTACAGTCACTGAAAAAAGAAAAACAAAATGTGTAGTAACATTATACAATTAAATAGTTTGTTTGTGTTTTATGCATTGCATCACAACAAATTCAGGTTGTATAAACAAATAACAGGTTAAGAAAACGTTCAATGTTCAGAAATACACAAAGGAAAACTGATTGTCTTCTTGAGGAGCTTTTGTCTTTCTTTGAAATAATTTGTTTACAGGCAGGAATGTCATTCTTGTGGTAGATTATTATAACTAATTGCAGGGTTTGGACTGCCAGTGGTTAGCTGTAACTAATATGTTATGAAACACAATGGCAAAAAGACAAACTGTCCTATCATTAATTTTGCATTAAAACTATTTTATTGGAAACATTTCATAAAATAAAGAATGCTTTTGCGTCTAATAATAATCCTGAATCACAACAAAATACCTCATGAGTAATATCCTACTTCCTTATTATTATTGAACCATTGCTACCATTGTGTGGTGTTTAATGTTAATCATCCACTATACACATCACACTATACTTTCACAGTGGGAAATAACCTGTTTTTGCACATTGGCTTCTGAAAAACCACATATAAACTTTTCTTTCTTTTTACAAGAATCATTTCCTTTTACTGTAAAGGCAAGGCAAGTTTATTTACATAGCACATTCCATACACAATGGTAATTCAAAGTACTTTACTTAAAAATAATTAATAATAATAATAATAATTAAAACAGTTTAGAATAAATTAAAAAAAAAATACAGTAAAAACAGTCGGACAAACAGTGGCACAGTGCTCATTCAGTAAATGCATATAGCTAAACAGATGTGTTTTGAGTCTAGGTTTGAATATGACTACTGTAAGAGCACATGTTCTGGGGTGTGTTTCCCGTACAAATATGTTGTACACTGCTTCACTACCATAGTACGATGCATCGCAGGAAAAATCAACTAGCTAGTCACGAACCCATTTTCGCAAAGTATGGTTAAACCACGTTGGTTTCACACGTGGTGGAGTAATAACTATACTTTTAATGAAACTGTTTGAGATCCAATTAACGGTAGATTTTTAATATAAATTACAGACATGTCATCTGAGGACTATTTCTGATTGTTCTCAGTTATTTTGCTTTATTACCAGACTCAATGTTTGGCCCGTTCTTACGTAGTAGATGACGTTCGCACATGCCCACTCTTCAAAATCGGTAATCAATTAAAGACGTAAATTACATTTGTATGTTTTCTAAATAAAAGGCACCGATTGTACTGAATTTCAGCTTGCTTATCTTGCTCAAGATAAGGATTTATTACGTCCAAATGTGATGCAATATAGAAACGATGCCTCTAACCACAGGTCGAGAGCTGTCATTCAAACCACACAACTTTGAGATGCTGTTTGCGAATGTTCGTTGGAACGATTGTTTCGGGAAACACCGACTCGTTGAACTATGCTGAACTTGCGACCATTATTGGCAAACGATGCTTTCGGGAAACGCTCCCCAGATCTCCTCTGGAAGCTGGTTCCAGCTGTGGCTGGCATAAAAGTGGACTTGCAATGCTTAGAGTGAACCCTTGGTATTTAGCTAATGTGATCCTAATGATCTGAGTGATCTGTTTATATTCAGTGAGCATATCTGCAATATATTGAGGTCCTAGCCCATTGAATGATTTAATATTTCAGTAATGATACTTTAAAATCAATCCTAAATTGTGAGCTTAGAATTATAAGGTTCTATCTCCACTTTTGGTCGAAATTGAGTTTTTGACATAATCTGATCCATTAGGTGTTTATTAATGCCTGTGTGGTGTTATTTTTTTTTTTTGTAAAAAAAAAAAAAAAAGATGAATAGATAAAGCTATAATAGAAGATTATACTACATAACAGTTTTGCCAGCTGAGATGTAAAAACTTTGATGCTTAATATCTGAGAACTACCCTAAACAGAGATAGCCTTATAATTCTAAGCTCACGAAATGTAACTGGGAGCCAGTGTAAAGACCTGATGACTGGTTTGATGTGTTCATATTTTATGGTTCTGCTCAGAATCCTGGCAGCTGCGTTCTGTATGAGCAACAACTGCATTGTGGTCTTTTTAGGAAGGCTGGTAAGGAGTCCATTACAATAATCCACCCTGCTGGTGATGAAAGCATGCAAAAGTTTCTCAAAGTCTTGATTGCAAACAAAGCTAATCTAATCTAATTCTTGCAATATTTTTTTCAAATGATAGTATACTGAGATGGTGCCACTATAAAAATATAAGGTGCCTGGAGGAACCATTTGGGGTTCTTCACTTTGCTCCTCTAGGCACTCTTTAAAAGGGGGCGGTTCTCTGTGGAACCACAAAGGTTTCCTGAGGAACTCTTATATGAGGCTGTCATGATCCTGGTTCTTTCTTTCGGTTTCGCTTTTCCCTCTCTCTGATTTCTCTACTCACTGATTACTACACCTGTCATTCCTTCTTCTTCTACCTTATCGCCTCCAGCTGGTCCTACTCCCCGTTCATTATCCTTTATCCTCTTCACACCGGTTTCCCCTTTCTCCTAATTGTCTATAATATTTCATCTCCGCTTTTCTCCTGTTTTGTCGCCAGATTATTCGATGCGTTTTGCATGCCAGTGCTGCGTGAATTAGCCTTCCTATCCTATCCTGTCTGAGTCCTGTCCTGTGCTAAATCCTCTCTGAACATTTATCATAATTTAGACCTGTTGAAGTTTCTACTGACTATTTGTTGCCATGAAGAGGCTTTTGTGTTTGCTCATTTGAGTCCAGCTCACCTGGAGAGCACTCTTTCTGTTAATTAAAGACTATTTGCTGCCACTTCGCTATTGAGTCCTTTCTTCAAACCTTAACAAAATAATCTGGCCACGATAGATGCAGCGAGTGGTAAACATTTTTGGCTGTTGAACTCCAGGGTGCTATGGGACGGCATGAGAAAGAACTTTCTGCTGCTCGACAAGCTGTTGAGTCTTTAGTGTCTCAGGTTTCTTCGCTCTTCTCAAGGTTTCATCACCAACATCAGGAGGCGCATACCACCCAGGATCATCGAGAGACACCCGAGGCTCGGGTCAATAATTCACTCTGTTACTCGGGTGAGCCCACTCAGTGCCAAGCTTTTCTGACACAAAGTGAAGTCTTTTCTCTCCAGCCATCAACGTATGTCACTGATCGAGCCTGGGTCGCCTATGTAATTTCCCTCCTTACTGGCTCGCAAATGGGGAGCTGCAAACTAGGAGGTTGAAGATGACTGTGTTCAGTTTTTCTTTTTTCAAGGCCGAGATGATCCGCGTATTTGACCATTTTGCCTTTGGAGAGGAGGCTTCAGTTAGACTTTCCGCGCTTCGTCAAGGCAAATGCTCAGTGGCGGATTTCTCCACTGAGTTTCGCACTCTCGCAACCACAAGCGGATGGAACGAACCGGCGTTAGTTGCCCGATTCCTGGAGGGGCTCAGTCCTGAGGTAAAGGATGAGATCTTTGCTCGAGAAGTTCCATCTCGTTTGTACGCGCTCATCAACTTGGCCATCTGTATTGAGAGACATTTTGATCTGGATTGCTGGGCATGCTAGCTGGATTCTTCAAAGCAACCCTCTCCTTCTCTTGTGACTTCTTTTGCACCTGAGCCTGAGGCTATGGAGCTCGGAGGTCTTCGCATATCTACAAGAGAGCATGAACGAAGGATTAGCAACCGTTTATGCATGTACTGTGCCTCACCTAATCACTACGTTCTTTCATGTCCAGTAAGAGCCAATGCTCACCAGTAGATGGAGGGTTACTGGCGAGCGCATTTTCTCGGAACTCTTCGTCGGGGTCTTGTACCACCCTTCCCATTTCCCTTCATTGGTCCGAGTCTTCGGTTATCGGTACTGCCTTGATTGACTTGTTGCGAAGGGGTATTACATCGATGAGGCGTGGGTTTACAACAAGGTATTCCTCTCACAGACTTAAGAGACTCCACCCCCCTTTTCAATCTAGATGGCAGTTCTCTCCCTCGGATACAGAGGAGGACAATTCCTCTCTCTTTGTTTCAGGAAATCACAGAGAGACAATTACAATTAATCGCAGACGATTTCGATATATCTAAATATGTTTAGTGAAAGGTAAAACTTCCGAAATCTCTGTGTAAACAATGCGTGACGTAGACGCGCGAGAGATCACTTCAGGCGCAACGTTGGACATAGTTTAGTTCGGTTCAGTTGGACATCTGATTCAGATCAGTTCGACATAGCTGTTAAGGATCACTGTGTGCATGGTGAGGTGGTGGGTTACCCCTTAGTGCCAGTCACTATCCAATTTTGCAGCCAAAAACATAGTGTGGAATTTAGTACATGTTTTGAGTTGGAGCCTTTGACTCTGTATGCCTTCTTCTGCCAGCACCACACGTATGACACATGGGACCTTTAAATTTTGTTCCCAGTACCCCAGCTTGTGGTAAAACTGTGATTTTACTTTACATGACGCAGCATGTCTCTGCTATTAGGCTCCAAAAATGTTTTCATGGTATTTCTTCTCCACCTGCCAACAAAAAGATCATGATGGCGTGAGTTCAATGGTCACAAAGCAGTTCATACAATGACATGAGGATTGAAACAGTGAATTACACCATCAACCTCTCAATCAATTCTCCAACTTGTTTGATGGTCATGCCTGTTTTATTCGCCAAGATAAGTGCTAGCAACATCACGGGCCATGTTCATGCCACCACAGACATGCAGATGACCTGCATTGTTGTGTAGAACCTCCAAGGCTTTTTCAGATAGCTGCTCCCTCAAGACATCCGTCGTTTAAAGACATTTGAAGCTGCATCTGAAACTGTTATTAACTGTCGTTTGGACCTCGGTTGGACCTGGTTCCCATTGAAGTCCATTATAGGGAGAAAAATCCTGGAATGTTTTCATCAAAAACCTTAATTTCTTTTCGACTGAGGAAAGAAAGACATGGACATCTTGGATGACATGGGGGTGAGTAAATTATCAGCAAAAGTTTTTTCAAAAGTGAACTAATCCTTTAAGAGCATGATGAACGAGGTGTGCTTGTTCCATGGCGCAATACTATAATAACAGCGCATTTACCAGACGCGCTTCAATCGGTTCACAGCTATATATTTTTCCTTATAATAATGTATCATTTGCAAAAGTAAAATGTGGAGTCTTTGTCAAGACGGACATCCCGTCACTGTGGAGTCTTTGTCAAGATGGACAGGTTCCCCAAACCCGTCACACTCGAGATCAGAGAGTGGATCCTGTTCTTTGAGCCACGTCTCTGTCAAGGCGAGGAGACAGGTGTTTCTATATTCCGAAAGGAACTTTACTTTTCCCTGGAGCTCGTCCACTTTATTACGAAGGGACTGGATTGCATGCGAGGATGATTGAAGGAAGAGCTATCCGATGATAGCCTTGTCGCTTCAGTCTTTGCCGTACGCCGCCGCGGCTATCCCTTTTCCTTACTCCTGTCTTGGGTGCCCCACTCTGGTTCTCTGCATCTAAAACTGGGCAACTGCTATTTGGAATAACGATGGTTCAGCCTTTTCCATGTTTAATGATTTCCTTCAGTGCTTTTGTGAAGTCTTTGAAAATCCTGAAGGCAGCAAAGATGCTGGGGATCAACTGTTGTCTGTTCGGCAGGGAAGAAACATGGCAGCTGAGAATGCTCTCTCCACTCTTCCACAAGCTAGCCGCTCAGACTGTGTGGCTAGATGACACTTTAAAGCTGTCATTTTACAAGTGCTTGAACCTTGATATGAACTGAACTGCAATCCAGACTGGAGACAGCGCTTATACTTGTACTGCAGCCAAGCCGGGCATCTACAGTACAAGCCAACTGCCCCGTTCAACCACCACAGTAATGTTAGATTCAGGAGTAGCAGGCAATTATATTGAACCTTTTTTTTTGATACACCCTATGGACTGGACACATCCATTACACCACTATGGACATCACTCTTCAATTGGGAGCCCTGCATACTGACCTCACCCATTCACCTCACAATCCTGTCATTCTTGGTCTGCCGGTGCTACAACCCAACCCACTGATATCATGGAGGGAGCAACAGATTTCATGTTGGGACAACCCCTGCCCTTCCCTCTACTTACAGTAAATCTCACCGATTGCCAATGGAGCCACCAAAGTTCAAGTCAAATCAACCACAGTACCCAACCTGCCCATCGAATATTCAGACCTTGTAGAGGCCTTTGGTTCCTGCAGCCCTGGAACAACTAAAAACCACAAAATATTTCACCAAACTTTGCTGTGTCTATTATCTCATTCGTTCTCCACCAGCAGTGGGCATAATGAATATTTGGTCCGTTCAGATTGGTCTTCCAATCCTTCATCAATGACAATGACCTATTCAAAAACATGCTCAATCGATGGGTAATTGTTAACATCTATGGAATTATAATTTATTCCAACTTCCTCTCTGGAAGTTCAATATCAAAGGACACAGTGTTTCTCTGACAATCACCGTATTGCACCATTTTTTGTTTATGTAAAGGCATAAGCCTCCACCGAGTGATTTTCCCGTCACTGTGGAGTCTCTGTCAAGACGGACAGATTCTCCAAACCCATCACAGTCGAGATCAGAGAGTGGATCCTGTTCTTTGAGCCACGTCTCTGTCAAGGCGAGGAGACAGGTGTTTCTATATTCCGAAAGGAACTTTACTTTTGCCTGGAGCTCGTCCACTTTATTACGAAGGGACTGGATTGCATGCAAGGATGATTGAAGGAAGAGCTATCCGACGATAGCCTTGTCGCTTCAGTCTCTGCCGTACGCCACCGCGGCTACCCCTTTTCCTCACTCCTGTCTTGGGTGCCCCACTCTGCTGCTCTGCGTGAGGGGCGGCTGCTGACTGGATGATCTCTGGTGAAAAAGCCGTCGAGGGGTCCACGATGCCCGTATCAGAGTTGCACAGGAACAGGAGAAACTCACGGGTGTATGGGAGGGACTTGTGTTCACAGAGTATGCCCAAAAGTTTACATAACAGTGTAAAGAGGATGAAACAACCCGTCAAATTGAGGTGAGTCATTATTATCACCGTCACACTCAGATCACTTAAAAACAACTTTAAATATAGAAACTAAAACCCACTCTAAAACTCACTCTGTACTTTGCACACTGCTGCTGCCTGTCATCATTACAGTGCCATCACAGTGTTAAAAAAAAAACAGACATGTAGGACGTGCGAGTCGGGCGGTTATATAGAGAGGTTTAGATAAAAGGTTTTGAGTGATTAATTATCAGTCTGACCTGACGAAAATATATTATATTTTGCATCTGCAGCAGCTTTGTGAACTTTTGTAAAGATACGTATAGCCATTAACTTTTAATTAAATGCATAATTACAATAAAATTGAAAAACATTAGGAGAGTCTCCGCTTGAAAGACCCACTACAGTTCTATCCGAAACGGTAGGAAATTTAATTAGATTGAATCAAGATGATTGACAGGGCAGCGCGTGACAGGATGCACGCGACAGATCTGTCTGTTAAAGATGACGAACTAGTATGTCCCAAAGCTTGCCTACTCTTTTTCTACACTCAAAATTATATACATTTTTGTTTGACAAAAAGAGTACATACTTTTAGGGCATAGTATAAGTTGGCGAATTGGGATGCAGCAGTCTAGATTTCCCATACCCCTATAGCTAGACTACGCTGTCAATAGCGCTAAACACTACAACCGCTTGAGTCAGTCGCTAATGTTCATCTAACATTCATCACACGCAGCTCTCACTGGCCTACGTCCTTTACACTAATGGATGTCTTCTGCCAGTTTCCAACCCTTGCCTGTTTGGTTGATTCTATTGTTTTCTATAATAAAGACCCAAGCTCGTCAGAGTCTATGTTACAGAAGACATAAATTGATCAATTGATTCAGCGGCTCTTCAGAAGTCTTAGCCCATGCCAGCATACTGTACCTGCAGCTCAGCAACAACTTAATCGTTTTAACGTCAGTAACAGAGGAACTAATCAAGACACTACAAAGTCTTCATCTTACCAAACCGGACCCACCTGCACCACAGATGAACCTGCTAACAAGCTTTACATCCACTAGCACTGTGTCCGCTAACCCTCGACTGGCATTCAGTGATATTCCAGTGATATTCGATGAGCACGCAGTGCTCTATGTTTGAAATTCACCAATCACAGCTCCATCCGACTGATGTGAGTCGAATTTATTTTGTTTGTTCATTGCTCACTGGAAAGGCTTTAGACTGGGCAACTGCTATTTGGAATAACAATGGTTCAGCCTTTTCCATGTTTAATGATTTCCTTCAGTGCTTTTGTGAAGTTTTTGGAATTCCTGAAGGGAGTAAAGATGCTGGGGATCAACTGTTGTCTGTTCGGCAGGGAAGAAACATGGCAGCTGAGAATGCTCTCTCCTTCCACAAGCTATCCCCTCAGATTGTGTGGGTAGATGACACTTTAACGCTGTTATTTTACAAGTGCTTAAACCTTGATATGAACTGAACTGCAATCCAGACTGGAGACAGCGCTTATTCTTGTACTGCAGCCAAGCCGGGCATCGACAGTACAAGCCAACTGCCCCGTTCAACCACCACAGTAATGTTAGATTCAGGAGTAGCAGGCAATTATATTGAACTTTTTTTTTGATACACCCTATGGACTGGACACATCCATGACACCACTATGGACATCACTCTTCAATTGGGAGCCCTGCATACTGACCTCACCCATTCACCTCACAATCCTGTCATTCTTGGTCTGCCGGTGCTACAACCCAACCCACTGATATCATGGAGGGAGCAACAGATTTCATGTTGGGACAACCCCAGCCCTTCCCTCTACTTACAGTAAATCTCACCGATTGCCAATGGAGCCACCAAAGTTCAAGTCAAATCAACCACAGTACCCAACCTGCCCATCGAATATTCAGACCTTGTAGAGGCCTTTGGTTCCTGCAGCCCTGGAACAACTAAAAACCACAAAATATTTGACCAAACTCAAACTTTGCTCTGCCTATTATCTCATTCGAATCCGAGAGGGGGCCGAATGGAAGACGGTGTTCTCCACCAGCAGTGGGCATAATGAATATTTGGTCCATTCAGATTGGTCTTCCAATCCTTCATCAATGACCTATTCAAAAACATGCTAAATCGATGGGTAATTGTTAACATTTATGGAATTATAATTTATTCCAACTTCCTCACTGAACAAATTAAGGTCCGAGCACACCAGGGCGATTATAGCGCAGACTTATTGGCAGCATTTTTCTAGACATTTTTCGCAGTGTCTTTGTGTTCATACCCAAGCGATTTTCACTGACGATACGATAAGCTGAGCTGAGTGTGCAAATTCACTCCCTGAATCCTTTTTGATCTGCAATTCCTCTCCAAAATAACTCCATCTAACTCCACTCCATTATTCCTATCCCTAATTCAGGCTCCTGTTCAGTGGGACACCCTCACTGAAATCACACAAGAACCGTATCTCCCAGACTGCCTGCCAGATAAGATCTGCACACCACAGACAATGCAGAAGAAGGCTCTTCATTGGTTTCATTCCTCCCTCAGTTCGGGTCACCCACGTATTACGGCCACTCTGCAACTTCTACAAAATAGATGCTAGTGGAGAACTATGCAGGCAGACACCATCACCTATACCAATAATCGTCACACCTGCGCCTTAACCAAGCCTTCTAGACAACTTACCGTTGGCCTCTTTCAACCATTATCTAATCCCCGATAACCATGGTCTCACATTGAACTTATTACTGACTTCCCAATATCACAGGGCTATAGGGTTGATCGCTTCTCTAAGCTATGTCGACTGATCCCATTACCAAAGCTTCCCACAGCCTTAGAGACTGCCGAACACCTACTGTATTCTGTGTTTCGTTTCTACAGCCTTCCTGAGCACATGGTCTCTGGCCATGGTACCCAAATTACTTCTCGTGTCTGGAAAGCATTCTAGCCTTCATAGAATGCTTTCCATATCTTCAGAGATATCGTGCCATTCATTTTTGAATAACTGGTTTGTAAATAATGCTCTTTAATATGTTTGCTCTTTATCTCCTCAGTGCTGATCTTTCTTCTTTTTGTTTTATTCATTCATTATGCTCAATAAAAGAGAAAAGGAACTTTGTGTTTGGAAGACTTTAATTCTAACAGGAACTAAATGAAACGAGGCAAAAACGAAAATATTATGATGTGACTATGACAATAACAGGCAATGACAATAACATTGTGGAATTATGTAATTGTATGTAATAAGTGTGTAATGTTCGGTATGTTCAGTTTTGCAGTGCCATTCCCAGTTTGGGGATCTAACTTCAAATTGGAACACAAAGTTCCATTTCACACCCGCAGACTGATAGACAACAATTCGTGAAATAGGCATGCCCCAATTCATGCTCATGATTTGTGTAACTAATTTACAAGTATTATTTTTTTTTTATTCTCCCTTGCAAAATAAATGTTAAGGTAACACTTTAGAATAAAATTAATAAGGAATTATTGACAAACCAATAGGTAATTCTTCATTATCTACTTCTTCACTACTGTTAACTACTAAGGAAGATGTGTTAACTAATCAGTATGTAATATAATTTTATGATTGTGTTAAGTATCAGTTAGATAACTAATGAATTAACTAATGAATTCTGTCATACAATATTGTCATTCAATAACTAATGAATTCTGTCATACCTCCTGAAGAACTACTACTAATTATCTACTAATTAAGGTTCAAGAAAAATAACTAAGAAGTAACTACTGAACACTCATACAAAACTAACCTCAGATTAGGCTATTTGTATATTTTATATACAGTACTGTGTGTGTCTGTTTTCCTCAGCATAGAATGCCAATGAGTAAATTCATGTATTTGAGGCAATGACTGAGGGAAATATAGAGAACTTATTAGTAATTAATAAGTATAAAATAATTCTGCAGGAATTACTTAGAAGCTGGAACAGTATTCTATAGTGAAAATATAGGGAACCCATTAGTAATTAATAAAGAATTATCAGGAATTGGGCTAATTATAAGCTGAAACAGTCTTCTAAAGTGAAAATATAAGGAACCTATTAGTAATTAATAAATAACTTTTAAATAGTTATTCAGGAATTACTTAGAACCTGAAACAGTATTCTAAAGTGACAATATATGGAACACATTAGTAATTAATAAATAATTATCAAATAATTATTCTAGGAATTAGGCTACTTATAACCTGAAACAGTCTTCTAAAGTAAAAATATAAGGAACTTATTAGTAATTAATAAATAATTATTAGATAGTCCTTCAGGAATTACTTAGAACCTGAAACAGTATTCCAAAGTGACAATATAGGGAACCCATTAGTAATTAATAAAGAATTACCACATACTTCTGACTCAAATCAAACTTACTGTAAAAAAAATATATATATATATATATATATATATATATAGCCTATATGTATTAACATAATCATCTAAACCTTTGTAAAATACACGACAATTACTTGTTTACATGATATCTTCCTTTATTTCAGATGAGAACATTTTTTAATACAGCAAAAAAATGTATTTAGTTTTAACATGTATAATACTGTTCACATTTAAACTCATTTAACAAACATTTTAGAATAAAAAAAATACTTGACTTCATAACCTGCCCAGTGCACAGCTCTGAGAACAGATTTTAACATCTGATATAAATTTAGCTAGCTATAGGGTAACTGACATCGTGTCCTTGTATATTGCCTTGCATAAAACAAAATGATTTACAGCACAGTAATGATTTTATGGATTAAATAAATCTGTTTTTCGCTAAAGAAATGCACCAAATCGGTGGTGCTGAGAACTCTCCAGAGGAGGATGCAAATGCCCGCGCTCTTGCGTCACCAAATCACTGTCAAGTCAAGTCAAGTCACCTTTATTTATATAGCGCTTTTTACAATACAAATTGTTTCAAAGCAGCTTCACATAGATAACAGGAAAACAATGTTGTAATAGTATTGTTAAATTCAAAATTAAATGTTAAATGTCCCCAACTAAACAAGCCAAAAGCCAATGGCGACAAAGGCGAAGAGAGGTGAAAAAGGCAACAGTGGCAAGGAACCAAAACTCCATCAGGTGACAGAATGGAGAAAAAAACCTTGGGAGAACCCAGGCTCAGTGTATGTGGCTACCGCGATATTGCCAGAACTTGAATGGTGCAAAAGAAAAGAAGTTTAAAATGTATAAGAAGTATAAAAATAAGGTGTAATATACATGGTATGTTTTTGCTTATTTGCAGATCATAGGTAAATGTCTGCAATTATCTTTCTTATTATTGCTGAAGACTGACAAACTGACTACTGTGTATGACTCTTAATTAGTAGTTACTTCATAGTTATTTTTCTTGAACCTTAAAGATAATTAGTAGTATCTTCAGGAGGTATGACTAACTAACTGATACTTAACACAATCACAAAATTACATTACATACTGATTAGCTAACACATCTCCCTTAGTAGTTAGCACTAGTGACCTTATTAGTTACAAGATACAGTATTCTAAAATGTTTCCAATGTTAATTCTGGATTTTCTGGATTTTTTGAAGTTGTTATTTCTAGTAGATTAAAGTGAAGTCTGGTATTACCACAGACATCGTGTCCAGGATGAACTGAAGGCTCATAATTGAATGGAGAATGGGGCACATTATCTGGGACCCTTTGATAACTATCATTGACTTTTACACTGCTCGGACAAACATTTCCTGTTTAATGTCTCGCTGGCAGTGTTTCAGGCTGCTTCGGAACAGTGAAGTGAATAATAGTTTGAACTTGGAATATAAAGAAATGTGGTCAGTAAGTGCTTAATTTCAAGGAGTTCAGTAAAGTTGGCAATATAATCAGATTTAAACTTCCTGGTTCAATAACTGGTGAGATAAACATCATTAAAACACAAACGACACCCATTTACAATCAGAATATAGACAACGAGCTACAACCAAATTTTTCCTCAAAAGGAGCTTTATAACAGAAATCGATCTATATGAGCAGAGGGCTGAGAGACTGCCGGAAGGGACTGTAATGACAAATGAAAAATAAATACACACATGAAATACTCGACATGGGTCCATGGTTTTTAGTTATTTTTTACTAAGATTAAATTGCTTTCAGCAGTGACCTTCATGTTTTAGTTATCTTTAATGACAATTTTCAGTGACATAAGATTGATTTCAGACCCTTATAGAGTTACTGGCATGTTGCAAGCAGAAATGTGCCAGAGCTACATGGATTTTTGGTTTATATGTCAAGCCATTTCAAAAGCTTTTGTTTAGATTCGCAAGTTCACACTTACAAATAATCAGATATAGAAAAGACAATGCGTATTTGGTGTACTGTCTGAATGGAGGGCTCCGAGCTCAGAAATTGCTGTGACCTCACATACACAAAATGTGGGCTCCAGCTTGTAATGACTCTCCCTGCCTCTAGTTGGTGCTGAGCTGTAATGACTCTCCCAGCCACTAGGTGGCCCAGCTTCTGTAAATTATTACTATTTTATTTATCCCACCTGTGGGGTTTATTAGATTGTTTGCATTGGCCTATTTAAGCATGTCTCGTTGTGTTCAGTCTTGAGCCTACCATACCTGTATTTTCCTTGGCAAGAAAGCTAAGTCTGTAGTATTTGCCTAACATTTTTGTTTCTTTGATTTATTCTCTGGAAGCTCGGATTCCTTTTTGTTGTACCTTTTAAACTTGGATTCTTCAGTAAAGACACATTTTGTTCAATCATTTAAGTATTCAAGTTGTTCTTCTGCCCTTGGGTTCATCTGCTGTTTTTTTTTATTTATTTTTTTTTTTTATTATCCACAATAGCTCAGAGGTAATGAAGCAGCTCAGTTGTCTAGAAGACCAGGGTTCGATCCCAGCCTCAGACATCCATCACACAAAATCCCCATTCATGATCTTAGACAAGAGGATGCAGGGTTAACTTGATCTAGACAGAGGATGCAGGGTTAACTTTTTACCTTAAAGTCGACCGCCACATGCTTTCCCATAACAAAAAGTATAATTTGATAATTTCCCAGATGATGTGCCCCATTCTCCATTCAATTATGAGCCTTCAGTTCATCCTGGACACAATGTTTGTGGCAATACCAGACTTCACTTTAATCTACTAGAAATAACAACTTCATAAAAATCCAGAAAATCCAGAATTAACATTTATTTTGCCAGGCAGAATAAAATAAAAATAATACTTGTAATTAGTTACACAACTCATGAGCATGAAATGGGGCATGCCTATTTCACGAATTATTGTCAAGCAGTCTGCGGGTGTGAAATTGAACTTTGTGTTCCAATTTGAAGTTAGGGAGGGAGCTTCAAGACAATGTGATTGAAACATCAGAAATCTTTGTCAGATGGAAGTTGACTAATGAGAAGGAACTGGGAATGGCACTACAAAACTGAACATACCGAACATTACATACATATTACCTACAATTAGACAATTCCACAATGTCCTGTTATTGTCAGTCACATCATACTATTTTCGTTTCTGCCTTGTTCCATGGTAGAAATGGTAGGTGAATAAAAATGGTGCAGAACCACCTGACCCTGGTTGTAAGCCTAAACTTGAGCTGTAAACTTGTCACACAAATCTGACAGTTAACAAGCCTAAACTTGACATAAATTGTAAACAGGAGCTACAAATCGGATATATTGTTGTAGGATCAACAAAGATGTTGATCCAGGAACATGTTGTACTTGGTGACATTATGTTCACCATCACAGCTCACACCCTATAGGGATGTTCGACGGCGTCATATGTGACGTCATGAAATGGTTTGTGGGCGCGAACTGGTTGGCAGAAAGAACCAAAACATACGCAGCAGTCTATGTGTTCTGCCAGCAAAATGATAATTCTTTGTACGAAGAAGCTACAATGATATATAAGCTTTTATGCAACCAGTGTTCATGTTCTCTGCCTGGTCCATATCACCTGAGTGAGAAATGGAGCAAAAGCCCAAACACATGGCCAGATTTGACATTCGGCGACATCTACCTGTATCTCATCGACATGCCATCTATGTTTACCAGAGAGTCAATGAAGGCGTACAGATCTTTAGATGCCTATAAGTCATAATTACGAATATTACTTGTGTTAACTAAGGATAACTGGTCAATTTGTTACAACTAGAGTAAAATAGAGATGTAATTTGTCCATGGGCTATATTTTGAATCAAATTTATCTTACCTCTGATTTATCTTAACATTGGTCAACATATACGTAAAAATGTATCAAAGAAAATACAATAATTTGCCCTTAATCTATAAGGGTATGTGTAAACAGATGATACACCGTACAGTACCCAATCTTTGGGTTAACTTTTGTCTTTATAATACTAAATGCGGCAAACGGCCATTACTTTTCTGCCAACCAGAGCGCATGTAACCGCGTCGTGACGTCACGGGCGAAGATCCCTATAGTCATGGGAGGCAAGGCTCTGCCCAGTGTGGCATCCTTAACTTGACTGTAATAATAGAATGTTAAAACAGAAGACCAGAATGTGAAACAGATTACTACTGCTGTTTAGGTACTGAGACAGAAACCTTACAGTTGAAAAAGGGAAATACTCCATTTGTGATACGATCTGGGAAAAACCGTCGGATGTCGCGCCTGTACATTTTCAGTAAAGTCTAAAAATAGATTGAATGTCAGTTTATTGTCAAATTTGTGTTTTCAATAAATTTTTATTCTATAAAATCTTGTTTATCATCTCAGAATATATCTTGGGGAAAATCCACTACACTGAAAAAAAAAGTCTGTTGGATTTACATGATTTGATAGTGTGTACATCGGTCCCACATGAACCAATTAAGTTACACAAACATACTTTAAACATGTATCTTCAATGTCATGGAATTAAGTCATTTTAAGTTAACCAATTAAGTAGTCTCAAAGTAATTTTAAAAGGCTCCCTGATTGATTGTTTCAGGTATTCAAATTCATATATTCACTTATCCAATTAAGATTGAATGTATTTGTCACACATCTTAATATCTAGTCTATAGCATGCAGTTACCTACCAATAGTACTTGGTGGCACACTGTATGTTAAGGTATACATACACCATCAGCAAACAGCAGTTGCTATAAACATAGTTGAATCGGTCCACAGCCTAACCAAATCATCCACTCTTCTCCACAATGGTAACCAACTGTAATTTAAATGGTTCTAATAATTCCAATGTAATTGAACATTAAACACAATTACACACTAACCTTTTCTTATTTTCTCAAAAACATATAAAATAACACTTCATTTCAACATTTATTCTCTCGTAATTCAGACATATGCAAAGCATGCTGGGAATTAACATGCACCGCCCAATTTCAGTTAATGCAACACAAATCATTCATGTTATCCAACACAAACGGATTAAGTAAACTTAAATTGTACATATATTTAAGCAGATTGGACACAATCAAATTAAGTTTGGACAAAATGTAAAGCAATTATGTTGCTTAAGCTAATTTTAATTAAGCGATTTGAACAAGCAGCAAAAATCATTTTTTTCAGTGTAGATTAGTGCAGAAAAGAGCGATTTATAGTGGCAAGCTGAAAAGATGTATGTTTCTCTTTAAGAACACA
The DNA here is from genome assembly GCF_988280905.1 of Pimephales promelas. NCBI lineage: Eukaryota > Metazoa > Chordata > Actinopteri > Cypriniformes > Leuciscidae > Pimephales > Pimephales promelas. The sequence goes on from NC_142772.1 coordinate 25,413,275, forward strand.
CAAGGAGGCACACAAAAAAAACTCCCAAAACTTTAGTTCTCCTTCTCTTAATAGAATGCCGAAGTGATGACGTCACTTTGTTGGACAACTCGGAAGCTAGCGGCGCATGGGCTCCCTCGGTCGAAAAGCAATGCATTTTCCCCATAGACTTTTGGAAAATCACAAAAAATAAGATCTGTGTTTAACAAAGAGTTGTGACCCTTACACGTTTTGTTTATCAAGATAATCTCTACAAGTTAATCCAAAATGTATACATTTTGAAGCCTATATAAATATTTTAAAAAACACAATCAGACACAATAAAGTTTAAAAAACCACAAGCAGGTTATAACTGTGTGTTCTATGTCATAGATCAGAACGTGAAAATATTTAGAGGCTTTGTTCACCACAGACCTTATTTCAGGCGATTTAGCATAAACACATTCAAAAATCCCATAGACTTTAGAGCGAGGGAACCCGGAGTGCTAAAATGCTAACTCACTTCCGTTTTGGCCTACAGAGTGACGTTGTAACTTCGGCACTCTATACTACAAAGACAGTTTCGCCTATCAAAATAAACCACATAACAGAATAAAGGTCCCGCCAGTCTTGTGTAAACTACAACGGCACGCAAGTTTTATTTATTTTTATCCACCGTTATCATGTGGTGTGATGCGGAGCACAAGAGAACAACAGAGTCTGAAGCTGCTCGTTTAAAAGACCTTGCTCGCCTCTCAATCGTCCAATTTCAAAATAATAATAATCGTCACACCTGCGCCTTAACCAAGCCTTCTAGACAACTTCCTGTTGGCCTCTTTCAACCGTTATCTAATCCCCGATGACCATGGTCTCACATTGAACTTATTACTGACTTCCCAATATCACAGGGCAATAGGGTTGATCGCTTCTCTAAGCTATGTCGACTGATCCCATTACCAAAGCTTCCCACAGCCTTAGAGACTGCCGAACACCTACTGTATTCTGTGTTTCGTTTCTACGGCCTTCCTGAGCACATGGTCTCTGGCCATGGTACCCAAATTACTTCTCGTGCCTGGAAAGAATTCTAGCCTTCGTAGAATGCTTTCCATATCTTTTTTGAATAACTGGTTTGTAAATAATGCTCTTTAATATGTTTGCTCTTTATCTCCTCAGCGCTGATCTTTCTTCTTTTTGTTTTATTCATTCATTATGCTCAATAAAAGGACAGAGAGAAAAGGAACTTTGTGTTTGGAAGACTTTATTTCGAACAGAAACTAAATGAAATGAAGCAAAAACGAAAATATTATGATGTGACTATGACAATAACAGGACATTATGGAATTATGTAATTGTATGTAATAAGTGTGTAATGTTCGGTATGTTCAGTTTTGCAGTGCCATTACCAGTTTGGGGACCTAACTTCAAATTGGAACACAAAGTTCCATTTCACACCCGCAGACTGATAGACAACAATTCGTGAAATAGGCATGCCCCATCCTGTCTGCGTCTCCTGCACTACACTTCCCATGATCCTCTCGTCTGCACACCTGAACTCACTCCCTCATCAGCCTCCCGTTCAGCGTCCTGTTTCATCTGTTTCACCTGTTTGCACCTCATTAGGCCTGATTCCTCTGTGTATTTAGTTCCCTCTGTTTCATTCTGTCTTTGTCGGTCAATGTGTATGTTACTCTGTGTTCCGCCTGCCTGTATCCCGATTTACTTACGAGTAAACCTTTTGTATTGGAGCTTTTTGGACTCTGCTTGTTCTTCTGCCTGCACCCACCTCGTGACAGCCCCATTTCATGCTCATGAATTGTGTAACTAATTTACAAGTATTATTTTTATTTTATTCTCCCTGGCAAAATAAAATTGAAGAGTTCAGATGCAAAAGCCTCTAAATGCCATTTGAAATTTTCTTCAAGAATGTTAATTTTTATCAAGCTCGTGCACTTAAGTTCAGTAATTTCACTTAAATGGCAATGAAGATTACCTATGAATTGCCATTTAAGTGAAATTACTGAATTTAAATATACAAGCTTGATAAAAATGATTATTCTAGAAGAGAAATTCAAATGGCACTTAGAGGCTTTTGCATCTGAACTCTTCCAATGTTAATTCTGGATTTTTCTGGATTTTTATGAAGTTGTTATTTCTAGTAGATTAAAGTGAAGTCTGGTATTACCACAAACATTGTGTCCAGGATGAACTGAAGGCTCATAATTGAATGGAGAATGGGGCACATCATCTGGGACCCTTTGATAACTATCATTGGCTTTTATTCGCTCCACTGTTACGGAGCACTCTGAAACACTGCTCGGACAAACATTTCCATTTCCTGTAGATCGTATAGTCAGCCCGACTATTTATAGCCCACTTCTAGTCGAAACTGATTAATTGTGTAGTTTTAATTAATTGTTGGGCATGCAACGCACTATCCCATCGTGTTTGCATTGGTAAAAATATCTACAAGGGGCCAGTGTCATATAGTGATGACATGATCGATCTGTAGCCTAGTCACGATTTAGCTCTGAATTGGCTTTATGCATAGCTGCACTACTTCCTGAACTTAAGCCAGCTCCCTGTTTCCTGTCTGTTCCATTATTGGCCAAACTTGATTAATTCAGGTGTGTTTGATTATTGTTGCCTTGACTACTGAGGTCAGGCACACATGGATTAATCAATTTGTCCAATAATGGCAGACAGGAAACAAGGAGCTGGCTTAAGTTCAGTAAGAAGTGCAGCTGTGCATAAAGCCAATTGGATGGGCTACGTGCAGTCCAAAGGACAGCATACGTCATTTTCGTATCGTCATTCACTTTTCAAATTGACGTCATTTCTCTCTATAGTCATTCGCTTCTCAAATTCGCGCCATGCAGAGATGTCAGCGGTAAGAAAAAATAATGAACTGTCGATGATTTATAGGGCATGTCAGAAGAATTCAAATGCACAAACTAGATGTTGTGCCTCAATTCTAGAGTTAGGCTGCTAGGTTGCAAAGTTTTGTTTGTTTGTTTTTTTGTTACCAGACTATTTTTTACAGTCCATCTACCACACATAACTTTTCATCTACATTGTGCAATTATTATTTTTTTTAAGTTATTAATTGGATTTTTGTAAACTCTTATAATTTGTAAGGTACTACCGGTATTTCATTTGTGTCACTATACTTATTACATAAACAATCTATCAATAGTACCCTTTTCTTTTAGGCACATCACATTGGTGTGTGTAAAGGGTCGGAGCTACCACTGATACAGTGCTGCAGCCGGTATCACTGCCCGCTGTGCAATTCCAAAATTTTTAAACCCACAGACCGATACCGTGTAATCAGTCATTTAAAGGCTCACCTTGTGAGATCTGTAAAATACAAAGGTGGGTACATTTTATCAAAGTGATACGCTATTTGTATATTCTATGAATCTGTGGTTAATGTTTTTTGGGTTTGTTTCCACAGGCTATTGCATGTACAAGTGCATAGACATATACACTAGACCTCACCTGGGGGTTCTAAGCATGCGTCAAAACCGCCGCCATCTTGGAACAGGGGTCTTGTCATAGGAAGTAGCTATAACGCTGCTATCTCTGCCTTTACTTCGAATTCATTGATGGTGGCGGACTTTTGTGCAGCGTATGAAGTTCACGGATGAAATCTGAACTAGGAAGAATGTTTTACAAAAAAAAAATAAAAATTTCTTTCTGGAATCAATGATAAATACATGTCTGACCGTTGGAACAAACCAAAAAAACAAGAAAAATCGCATTCATGATGATTTATGGTGATTTTATTTGCGTTAGACCTGTGTCTACTACATTGACGCTGATGCATTAAAGTGGAGGGGCTCCCCTGTTTCAAGATGGCGGCTCTATTGACGCATTCGTTCTAATGAACTGCCGTATCCAAGGTGAGGTCTAGTGTATATGTCTATGGTACAAGTGCAACCTTGGTTGCAAGGCACAAGCTCACTTTCATTGTTTTTGTATTCTTTATTTTTCCATAAGAATAGATTAATCAATCATCTAAGTAAAAACCATTGTATAGAGGCTGAGACATCACTCACTGGAGCCGACGATGGAACAGCGCTGAACTGGAAAGAGGCTGAGACATCACTCACCAAAGTAGAGGTCAGAAAACCACTTACTGGGGAAAAGGATGGAACAGCACCATTGTTAAGCATAAAAACTCGCAGAGAGCAAACAGTAATTTGCCCCAAATGCAACATGTGTATGAACAAAAAAAACATGTTACGTAACACATATTACGTAAGCACATATTACGTAAGCATTCAGGTGTCCACACTGGATGTCACCTCAAACTTGCACCTGCCAAGCCAGTGCCTGGATCATCTGAATGGGATATTTGCTGTGGTTAAAACCATGCACGGATCAAGTGTGCCGTTTCATGTCAAAAGAAAGATCTGGAGTAACACGCAACAAGTATACTGTGAATCACCTCAATGCCAGTCTAACCATGAATTGGCGCAACGCTAAATTTCATTTCATTTATTTATTTATTTGTTTCAACAGGGACAATGTGCAAAAAACATTAATTAAAGATGCTTTGCACCAGATTTAGCTTAAGCTAGTTTCCATCTGCAGTCCCCGAGCAGGTGAATTACAATACAAAATATACAATATAAAATGTTATAATTAGTCACTCAAATACAACTATCAATTAATTCATTCATCCATTCTCTATTTCAACCATCAATAAAACCTCACTAAAAGTCATATTTACATACATAATTATCTATGCTGGCACAACTGGTTGTTCAATAGCACTTTCCTTATATTGCTAGAAAAATCCTTCAGGTCAAAAGTGAGTTTTAGAGCATTTGGGAGTTTGTTCCATTATTTAATCAAAGGTGGTCAAAGTCTGGCAACATCTCAATCAGTCCCTTTGTCTGTTGAGACCACAGTTGGTGTGCCTACTTTCAAGCATTATGTTTCTGTGTTTGAACCAAAGGTTTCTTATTACTCACATTTAAGAAGAGTGATGGTGGTGTATAATGCTAGAACAAACTCTTGGCATTGCCCTTGCATTCAATCCCGACGTTCGTGTCCACATAAGTACATTGCTAAGTGGCACCTATTTCAAAAGTACCCCAAACTCTTCAGAAGCAAATAGAGCACAGAACCTTGCATTGAAGTGGACCAGACTACTCCAGATAATGATGATGACTTGCCTGATGGTGGTACACACTACCCCTCTAATGGAACAATGCTAAAAAAACATGGTTACATACCTCTATGAACAGAAGATCCCAGACATTCTTCCAAGAGAGCTTTGCTGTCAAGTCCATGACAACGCTTTTCCTAAACTGCTGGTTTCAGATGAGATGTTCTGTACCTTCTCTCATGACAAGAGCCCACTCTCTGACCCGATTCTTATCACTTCAAAAGCTAGAATTGTTACAATGAATGGCATTGTAGAAGGTAATATTAGTAATTTATTAATGACACTAATGGTGTATTTACTGCAATTCTTACTTTTGGAACGTGATTGTATGTTGTCTGATTAAAGTATTTTCTGAAATGTAATATATTTTTCAGACGTATCTACATTTTGCAAGAAGTGCATCAAGTGTGGTGCCATGTACCGATATCAAGAATTTAAAGATCAACTACACAACTTCAATGACCATGTTCTGATAAGTCTCAATTTGTGTCTCTTTTTGAGGAGTTCACTACAGGTAGTTATTGGAAGACTCGCCACCATTGTTGATTTGATTTCTATGCTATACTTTAATATTTTATTTACGGTCATTTAGACCCATTCTGCAGTGAGTCGAGTTATTGACAGTCTGGAGAATCTTAACCATGTGAAGTATCCTTCGTCAGACACATGTATTCATGCATACCTACATTTTGAGGCCCTCTGTGACAACACATACAACTTCTCGTGTGCTTCATGTGGTGACCATCCACCTGTTGTTATTATGGATCTACATAAGAAAGGAGTTTTTTCCATGGCTGGTAACTTTTGCAAATGTGACATACTTGACAAATATCTAAACCTTTTAGTGCACTTTTTTTATATTTCATTTTGTTTCTTATAGTGAGTGACATTGAAGAGACACCAAAGGATTTCAAAGGAAGGGTAAACATTGAGGCGTTTTGGAACGCAGTGTCCTTGGAGATGATTGGATGGGGATTTGTGTCAAGTACTGTAATTGTGGATTCAATCTCATATTTCTTCATATTTAGTTCTAATTTAATTTTTTTTCAATTTTCAATTCAAATGACAAGTTTTTTTTTTTTTTTTTTTTTAAACTTATATATTTATTTATATTAACCTTGTGTGTTCAAAGGTAATAATCAGAATCCAGAATCCAAGGTACTGCCCTCCTACCATTTCTGGGCAACTTGGATTGGGCACAAAACAAGGTCCTCCAATGAGGTGCTCAACACAGAATTTGGAAAGATTAAGACTCCTAAGGTGTCTGAAGAGTCCCAAGTCTACCATGTTACAGAAGATAGATTGATGGAGGAGTTCATGAACCAAAAGGTATTTGTTTTATATATGTTTTATATATTTTGTTTATAATGTATTTCAAATATGTTTTGTTTAGTTTCACATGCATCTGTTTGGGGGCACATCAAAACATATTCACATATTTTCCTAATCCTACTTTGATCAGGTTGATGTTGTTCGTAAACTGTGCAAGGAATGTGGTCTGGACACGCTTGCATAGTGAAATGCAAACACAGCACAGCTACGACAAGATTTTCCGGAAAATATGGGGTGCATCAGGTCAGTGTTTTGGAAAGTGTAAATATATGCATTTCAAGTCTACATGGTTTGTATTGCTCATCAGTATTGTATTGTATTGCTCCTGATTCGAGCTGAGAGCCCTTGAGAGTCGAGACTATGCAGATTTACTTCTGTCATGGGAACATCTTCCTAATATGTATTTATGATTTTGCGAGAGGTTTGTTTGCACATACAAATGTGACTAGGGCCCGAGAAATTGTTCCCTTTTAGCCTTTTGAGGGAAGATTGTTTGAGCCAACTACGGAAAACATCTCCATGGCTAGAGAGGGCAAGATATTTTCCCATCTGTCATGGCTCAGTGAAAAGAAAGAAACACCAGATGAAAATGGTCTTCCTATTACTGGATCTGCTGACCACTTTGTGTTGTATGTCACGTTTCATGAGTCCAACACCAAAGACCCAAGGGACATCTTGAGGAAGATTTCTCTGGTTCCTGAGCTTGCTGGGAAGATAAATAGCCAAGTTGTGGAACAATTTTTATTTTTTTTCGCAAATGAGGAAAAACAATTATTTCCTGAATAATGCAGCACCAGCAACTAATATATTCCTTCTGAGAAGCATTGTATACCACCACAATCAAAGGACTAACAATGAATTCATCAAAAGAGCCAGAAAGACATTTGTGACTGACACTTAAACACCCAAAACATTTCATGAGTGTGACCTATCACACACTGAAACACAAAACACAAAATATATCTTGGAATTTATTACATTTCAAACAAATATAAAGCATGTGTTACTACTCTTTTGAATCATAATTTGTTGACTTTGTTCATAGGTTCTCAACAAACAGATTCAAAAGCCGCAACAAATTCAAAAACTGGTCTAAACAAACAGGCCAGCCTAAGCTTAAGCCACACCCATGATGGAAAGGGTATGTATAAAATTATTTATTGGTATATATCCATTTTATATTAATTATTTTAATAATTATATTTTTGTTCCTGCACCATTAGACAAAAACAAACATGATACTTAAAAAGTGGAGACCAAGTATGTTTATAAGTATGTATTAAAGTATAAATATTTTTAGACCACACATATATGCAGAATTGGGTTCTTTACAAATGTTTTGGTATCTGAAAAACTTATGTACAAGGTTAAATTGTTTGTTTATAAAAAGTAAAATCATCATGTTCCTCAATTGTAATTGAGTACTAGATGATATGCATCAAGTATGTATTAATTAATGTACACTGATAAATGTATACTCAATCAAATGAGTTAATGTCTTGAACATTTATCTAATTTCAGAAACAGAACCTGAACGCCAATGTGGTGAGCACTGTCAAGAGTTGATTCGACCAGTAAACCTCAAGCCTTCTCGATCATGCTGGACTCTGGGACATCTTCCTCTTCAGGAGCAGTTGGTACACGTGAACTTTATATCAAACCTCTTTTGATATTTATCTTACAATCTTTGTTTTGTATTATTTTGTCATGCATAATTTTAGGGTTTTCTTTCAAAAATTTCAGATAAACTATGTTCTGGATCAGAGTAAGCCTGGGAATGAGCTGATTGTGAAAGATGGAGTAACATGCCTTGCATCACCAGATGAGACTTTCAAACCCTCGGCCTGAAAAAAGAATTGGAATCCACGGTCGCTACCACACAATGAGTACTTGCAGCAAATTCATTTATATATTCATATATAAATAATATATTTTATTTATAGGTCAGAAATGGATGTTTTAGGATCCTCAGAGAGATTCTACAGTTGCAGGTTCGATGTTATATTTAATGTAAATTTGGAGGGGGGAAAAATACATTTCAAGGCATTTGTCTGATTGGAATGATTGACATTTTGCAGGGAAAAGACGTTTTCATCGTTGATCTCTATGTTCCTCCAACTTGGCTTCTACCCATTAATCAATCTCCCCTTTTCCAGTTTTCCGGTAAGAAACAGTTCGTGAAATCAGACTGTGAATGTCAGTTTGCAGCTTTATTGGGACACAGGTTTTGCACTGAGTCCTGTTTGCTCTAGCAACTATGTACTGTATGTTGTCTGTAAGTAGATGTAAGGATGACATGTAAGGATTTCAGTTACATCATCAAAAGTGTTGACCAGTATTTAACCACCTTCATCCTTTTAGCACATGACAGTACAATTGTTTTGCCTCTTGTAATTAGGTGAATTCGCACATGAAAGATGCCTTGATTATTCCATTGTGGGCCCCTGGGCACTACACACTGTGTGTAAGTTATGCAAGTTCATATTGTGTATATTACAAGATAAACATGGTTTTAATATGTTATTGGCCTGTGTTTCATATCAACACATTAATCCATATACAATGAAATAATATTAAAATGTTAATCTTATATTTTGAATTCTAACAATGTAATGTTTGGTTAGCATTCATTAAACTTTCCAATGCAAAGCATAGATCTGTTTACCATGTCCCATGCAGCTTTTTCACAAGCTTTTGGCCTATGACCGTTGAGGTTCTTTTCTCTCTTATGCTGGTTAGTCTGACCGGGTTCACCAGTATGAATTTGTTCACCACTATCTGTGCAAGCCCTCCTCTCCTCTATGACAGGGGTGCTGATATCCTGCGAGCTGTGGTTTGCTTCCTGTCGCTAGATTTCATTCGACTGACTTGACTGACTTCGTAAGAAGTACTGATCAATGTGAGGCCCTTGTCCCTTCTCCTTCAAGCATTTCATTTTCCCTTGATGAACCTTCAAACCCCTGACCCACGACAACCGTCTGGATTGAGCCGAGTAGGGGACATCTCTAGGGCCTTCAAGTGGGCACCTTCCATCCTCAATGTTTCGTCGACTAGCCCACGACACCTCAAGAGGGCTCAACAGTGACTCTGGCGTCCCAGAGTCACCCCCCTCCGTCCCCCACTCAACTCAGCCCAGCTTACTGACCCCTACAGAGACCTAATCGCGATCACGCGCAACCCAACCATACGCGCCAACCCGTTTGATAATGGCTGTCGAGCCCCACTGGTGCGTTATAAAGCAGTTTCAATGGCAAACGGTTCCGTATGGCATACCACCTACTGCAAACCACAATCAATTGTTTTATTTCTGTATTGGCCTTGAATCAACACTTGTACTATTATAAGTAAAAGTTAAATATTATATTTGTTAAATATAAACATGTTCATTATGTATCATACTGTACATCTGTTCTTGTTTTAGGTGTGGTGAATGTCAAAAAACTGCCTCGGTAAGGGTTAGACCGCTAGGGGGCGCCATCTGCCCAAATATATCTGCGTCTCATTTCACGTTAAAGGGTGCCATGTGCGTTGGATATTTACGCTTTTGCAAAAACGTCCCATATTATGGCAAGCCGTTTTAGCTTAAATTGTATCCAGCCTTACTCGTCATAATTTCATTCTTACTAGTAACAATTCAATTAGAGAGCTCTACAATTCAATTCTTACTAGTAACAATTAAAATTGTAGAGCTCTCTAATTCATTTATTACTAGTAAGAATTACAATTAGCCTTTCGCCGAGCCCCGCCCCCCTTAGTTACTGCTGCTACCTCCGTCCAACAAATGGTCAAACACGGGCAGCGCGACAGATTGCCATGACGGCAAAGGGTATTCCCGTGCGTGTCAGTGACCTTTTTTGGAGTAATACCTCCGCGATATCAAGCAAGATCGAAGCAAAAGGGGTTACGGTATGCGGTGGAGGGATTTATTTCAAATATAAAATTAAGAAATGAATGAGACACGACTACTATTGATGCTAATGCTTACCAGTCTCAAGAAAAATCAGAAAAACCCCATGACCATGCTAAGTTACCTCAAATGCAACCAGCACAGCCTTGAAGATTTTATAAACTGGTTCAGTGGCTAATTGTTTGGAGTTCGAAATATATAACTTGCGCTGCATATTTATTCATTTTTCCTCCGATACAGGATACAGGAGTACACGTTCGCTTTAACAAGCAGGTTGTTCATTACCACAGCAACCGATTGCGTGTCATGCTCATGCTGAATGCGATTTTCGTGTTTAAAAAGTAACTAACGTTATGCATAAGAGACGGAAAGAGGCAGAGAACCATACGTTATTTAAGGTTATTTATATTTGTTACGATATTGATATATGAACTGATGTTGTCATGTAAGCTTCATGCTTTCCCCGTTGCGAACGTCCTCTAAACTGTAGTCTACGGTGCTGCACTGCTAACTTAGCTGACTGCTGCTCATTTTCCCAGATAATATCATGGTATGTTAACAACAACCCTTTAGAAAATGTACAGTAAGTCCTTTGTGGATCCTCTTGATCTGCTTTCTCCGTGCTTCTTTGACTAATCTCAGTCGCACGCACGCTGCACGCGAGACGAGTTAACCATGTTCGACACATTTAACTGGAATTGGGGCGTCCACACTGTTTAATACATCTTAGGCACCGCTCGCGTTGTGTTTTGGGCTTTGGAAAGGGAAAAAACACAACTTCTCCAGACAATCTCTCGGGGTATCATGTGTCCGATTTACTAACGCCGTGGGCGCACCGCTTACTGTTTGACGGAACAGCTCACACAGTAACGGTTGCTATGATGTGTGATTGGACAATGGCCATTTTGTGGGAGGGGCCGGCGAAAGGTCAATTACAGAGCTCTCTAATTCAATTATTACTAGTAACAATTGCAATTAGAGAGCTTTCTAAATGAATTTTTACTAGTCATATGTCTCCATTGACTTCCATTCATTTTTAATTAGAGAGCTCTACAATTAAATTGTTACTAGTAAGAATTACAATTAGAGAGCTCTACAACTCTGCAATTGAGCTCTGCAATTGCTAGAGCTCTGCAATTGCATTCTTACTAGTAAAAACTGAATTGTAGAGCTCTCTAATTATAATTGTTACTAGTAATAATTGGATTAGAGAGCTCTCTAATTGTAATTCTTACTAGTAATAATTGGATTAGAGAGCTCTCTAATTGTTATTCTTACTAGTAAGAATTCAGTTGTAGAGCTCTCTAATTGTAATTCTTACTAGTAACAATTTAATTGTAGAGCTCTCTAATTAAAAATGAATGGAAGTCAATGGAGACATATGACTAGTAAAAATTCATTTAAAGAGCTCTCTAATTGCAATTGTTACTAGTAATAATTGAATTAGAGAGCTTTGTAATTGTAATTCTTACTAGTAATAAATGAATTAGAGAGCTCTACAATTTTAATTGTTACTAGTAAGAATTGAATTGTAGAGCTCTCTAATTGAATTGTTACTAGTAAGAATGAAATTATGACGAGTAAAGCTGGGTACAATTTAAGCTAAAACGGCTTGCCATATTAGAGAGCTCTACAATTCAGTTTTTACTAGTAAGAATGCAATTACAGAGCTCTCTAATTCAATTACAGAGCTCTGCAATTATACATATCTTTAATTCGTTTTTTTACTAGTAAAAATTTAATTAGAGAGCTCTGCAATTGCATTCTTAGTAAAAACTGAATTGTAGAGCTCTCTAATTATAACGGTTACTAGTAATAATTGGATTAGAGAGCTCTCTAATTGTAATTCTTACTAGTAATAATTGAATTAGAGAGCTCTCTAATTGTTATTCTTACTAGTAAGAATTCAGTTGTAGAGCTCTCTAATTGTAATTCTTACTAGTAACAATTTAATTGTAGAGCTCTCTAATTAAAAATGAATGGAAGTCAATGGAGACATATGACTAGTAAAAATTCATTTAGAGAGCTCTCTAATTGCAATTGTTACTAGTAATAATTGAATTAGAGAGCTCTGTAATTGTAATTCTTACTAGTAATAAATGAATTAGAGAGCTCTACAATTTTAATTGTTACTAGTAAGAATTGAATTGTAGAGCTCTCTAATTGTAATTGTTACTAGTAAGAATGAAATTATGACGAGTAAAGCTGGGTACAATTTAAGCTAAAACGGCTTGCCATACTATATGGCGCTTTGGGATGAGAACGGGCTCCAGGAGGATATAAAGATGGGATAGGCTACAATAACAAGAGTGTCTTCTGAGTGACGGTCCACCACCAGGCTAAATATAGGCTCTTTAAAACTACACAAAATGTGTAAATGTAATTGAAATAAACAGACAGCCCAATTCCCTATTTTGTGGGTTTTGGAAGATGTGATAACAGTTGAAATTGTTGTCGTAAAGGCAAGAGCAACACACCGCTAATCCAAATGTAGATTTTTTTTCTTTAAATGACACTTCTAGGCTAGTTATTAACTCTCTAGACTTTTAAGGATTAGTGCTTTATTTTTAGAATCGTGTAAAAAAAATCCCTTATTTTGGGGATGGAATCCGGGAAAACTCCCTTATTTTCAATGTTCAATGTTGACAGCTATGCAGTAACGTCACTCTCCAACCCACCTCTTCTAAATCACACCAACGGTGTCGTTTGTTTGTGCTCGGTTTGTGCCGTTGAAAGAAACATTGCAACTACGATCGCTCTTAAACATAAAAAAAAAAAACTTTTTAAGCAGTTACATAACTCTCCACCCCATTTGATCTAAATCGTTGCAAAACTGTGACGTTTGTTTGTGCTCAATTTGTACCGGTTTGTGCCGTTAAGAACGTTATGTATTTTTCCCCTCCTTAGAAATAGAACATTGGATTCGGGACAGTGACGTCACTCCACCCCATCTCGTCTAAATCGCCCCAAAACGGTGCCTTTTGTTTGTGCTCGATTTGTGCTGTTTTGTGCGGTAGAAATAACCATAATAAATTATAAAATTCTTCAAACATCACAAAATCTTTGGAGGAGTAGTGATGAGTGACGTCACGCAAGCAAGCCGCGCTCTCCATCTCATCTACAAACCTGTCCGGTGCGTTTGTGCTTGCACAGGGCCACGAGTCCGCGGCTGCTGTCATTGTTCTTTTCTTCTTTAGATACGAAAATGTTTTAGTCTATAGATTTGTGCTAGATATTGACATTTGGTCTTTATAAAATCACCAATGCACTATGAAATGTAATGTAGCCTATACTGTCAATACCCAGTACCTCAAGGCTACGTGACTGATGCTTTAATTTTGTCCAATAATAAAAATATAAATATTAAAAAAAAAAAAAAAAGTTGTGTTGGCCTACTGTCTTAAGTTTTCTGAATACTGAAGGCTTCAGTTTACAGACAAGTCTTTCTGTCTCTTAAAAACATTTGTTTACCCTAAGCAGGGCCGGATAAGGCCACTTGACCATCATAAGGGCACTTGTGGCAGTGCCTAGGGGCACCAACCATTCACAACCACTAGGGGGGCACCACATGACAAGCTTAAAAAATATTTTTCCTAAATTGCTGTTATTAACTTGAAATTCTTGAAAGACCATACATAACTCATTAATGACCACTAATTTAACAATAATAACAATAATAATAAAATATAAATAAATAACGATTAAATGACCACTATCGCTCCCCCCTCTCCAATCTGTCAGAGTTGAGTTGGTCCACAACAGGTACGCTGTGTCATTCATTTTTTAACGGCTACAGAAAATGAATCTCAAACGTGGACAGACGTCAATTGAGTGGTTTTGTAAAAAGAAAGTTACAGAAAGACAAGGACGCTAGACGTTTAGCTACAATTCAAAATGTTCCAGGGATCGAAAGTTTTGGTATGAGAACATCACAGGAATTGCGATCCCTATGGCAAGCCGTTTTAGCTTAAATTGTACCCAGCCTTACTCGTCATTATTGCATTTTTACCAGTAAGAATTCAATTAGAGAGCTTTACAATTTAATTCCTACTAGTAGCAATTACAATTATAGAGCTCTCAAATTAAATTCTTACTAATAACAATTACGATTAGAGAGCTCTTTAATTCGATTTTTACTAGTAAGAATTGCAGAGCTCTTTAATTGAATTCCAGAGCTCTGCAATTGCATTCTTACTAGTAAGAATTACATTAGAGAGCTCTCTAAATCAGTTTTTACTAGTAAGAATTACATTAAGAGAGCTCTTTAATGCGATTATTACTGGTAAAAACTGATTTAGAGAGCTCTATAAATTCAATTCTTACTAGTAAGAATGCAATTGCAGAGCTCTGGAATTCAATTCGAGAGCTCTTTAATGCAATTGTTACTAGTAACAATTCAATTAGAGAGCTCTACAATTCAATTCTTACTAGTAGCAATTACAATTAGAGAGCTCTCTAACTCAATTCGTAGTGAAAATAAAATTTCAGAGCTCTCTAATTCAAGTATTACTAGTAACAAATACAATTGAAAGGCTCTCCAATTCAATTCTTACTAGTAACAATTACAATTAGAGAGCTCAATAAATTAATTTTTACTAGTCATATGTCTCCATTGACTTCTATTCATTTTTAATTACAGAGCTCTCAAATTGAATTGTTACTAGTAAGAATTACAATTAGAGAGCTCTACAATTGAATTGTTAGAATTACAATTAGAGAGCTCTCTAATCCAATTATGACTAGTGACAATTGCAATTAGAGAGCTCTCTAATTAAATTCTTACTAGTAAGAATTCAATTTGAGAGCTCTCTAATTGAATTCCTACTAGTAAGAATTACAATTAGAGAGCTCTTGAATTGAATTAAAGAGCTCTTCAATTGCATTCTTACTAGTAGCAATTCATTTAGAGAGCTCTCTAATGCAATTGTTACTAGTAAGAATTAATATTATTGAGCTCTCTAATTCAATTCTTACTAGTAACAACTCAATTGCAGAGCTCTTTAATTCAATTAGAGAGCTCTCGAATTGAATTCTTACTAGTAACAATTATAATTAGAGAGCTCTCTAATTCAGTTTTTACTAGTAAGAATGCAATTACAGAGCTCTTTAATTTAATTACAGAGCTCTGCAATTATACATATCTTTAATTCGTTTTTTTACTAGTAAAAATTAAATTAGAGAGCTCTGCAATTGCATTCTTACTAGTAAAAACTGAATTAGAGAGCTCTCTAATTATAATTGTTACTAGTAATAATTGGATTAGAGAGCTCTCTAATTGTAATTCTTACTAGTAATAATTGAATTAGAGAGCTCTCTAATTGTTATTCTTACTAGTAACAATTCAATTGTAGAGCTCTCTAATTGTAATTCTTAATAGTAATAATTGAAGGAGGCGGTAAGAATTGTGGAGACGGTAACAAAGAAAAGGACTTTGGGCATGTAATTGCTTGCGCAAAATCAAGGAAGAAGCAGTTCTGCTAAACTTAATACATGAAAACCTTTTAACAGATTTAGTGTCTCTTATTTGTTCCCCACTAAATAATGTTTTTTTCCCACTAAATGTTCAGATTTTATACAAATATTGTGCACTTATGATTATTTTAGACTAAATTTTACTGCTGAGTTACCCACTAATCTAGTTTATAATAGATTTTTTTTGTCATTTATGATCATATTTATTGATTGATTTTTTATTTGTTGTTTTTCTTTATAATGAAGTTGTCTGTATTAAGTAAATTATGTTTAACACAAAATAGTCATTATCAGTTCAACACAGAGTAATAGAAATTGAGCTGGTATTGGATCGGTATAATTCGATAGCCTACGGAGGCCATAATATATTTGACTCATGACTGAAGTTAAGTTTCTCCATGCAGCTCTGCCCAGGCTGGCAAAAAACACATCTCAAAATGCATCAGATTGATGCTTTAAAATATGGAATATTTAAAATTTTCTTGCGGGGGAGCATGCCCCCGGACCCCCCTAAAACCTTCTCACTTTTTTCACCCTGACCCATATTCATGCCTGTAAAGGTAAGAAAGATACATGATAGATGTATTATTATTTACGTTAGGCAAATGTGAATTGACGCTGTCAATTAATTGATGTACATTTTGAATTGACATATTTAAATATAGGGGGCCTTTTGAGGTAAAGTGCCCATGGGCACCACCCTGTCTTAATACGGCCCTGCATGAATGTGAGAAGATATCTGCGTGAAAATTCAAATATGCAATTTACACTTTAAACACCAGGTGGCAGTCTTGGCGTAAAATTGTCAGTTCTCACCTTTATCACAATAGTTCAAGTTCAAGTTGGTTTATTTCTTGAGCACATTTAAAAATGGCTGCAGTCTGACCAAAGTGCTGTATAGTAATCAATGCACAGAAATTAAGCAAAAAAACAAAAACAAAAACAAAAAAACAGTTAAGAGCAAAAAATTCACTGAATAAAAAAACAGACAAAATTACATATTCCAAAGAGAAAAGATGAGTTTTAAGACAAGATCTGAATAGATAATACACCTTACAACGTAGAAGATAAAGATTTAGAAATAAAAAGAATTAGAAAAGTAAAGTTATGACAAAAGATGGTGACTTACCAAAGCCTGACCTTAACGTTTTAAAATATAGTTCTTCTGAAAGCTTAAAGTTTGAGGGTTTTACAGAGAGCCAGTCAGGCACATTTTGTAAATGTGAAATCTTATTTATCTAGATTTTTACAGAGTGAAATTGTGACCTGCCGTAAAACTTCAAACAGTAGGCTAAAATTGGGTTACATACATGGCCCTTGCTGGATCAGATGGCATTCCACACAATTTTTAAGTTAATACTGAAAGTTGTCCATCCACCCAAGCTTTCGGAAATAGAGGCAAGTGGGAATGGCTGACAGAACCAGTACAAAATAATAGACATTTCAAGCTGTTTTCAACTGGTTTAGCTCAGTTCCACTGGTGCTCTTGCTTTAATCCCTTGCCAGGAAATTCCATTGATCTGAAAAGAACATGGGTCCTTCCAGGAACAAAACAGCCTACGTTCAAGCTGCATGCAGTCAAATGATATAACCATTAAGGTAACCATTAAGAAAACCATTAAGGTCCCATGCACACACAAGTGGTAGGATTTCCCAACAGTATGAGGAGAAGAGGATGAAGCAGGGACCCAACCCATACCTAACCAGGATGTCCGCTTGGACAATACCTTACACTTGTAAACAATGTGTGAGAAGAAGGGAAGATGCAGGGTTCCTGGGTGCACAGAAACACCCAAAATGATGTGATAAAAGTATAACAACTGCTTTTTGAAGTTTCACACAGAGTGAAATCTCAGTGAAGTACATGATACATGACATGAAACAAATCTATGCCTATATCAAAATATCAGTGTGTTTTAAGTGTTTTCCCCTTTTTAGTCTACTTAATAATTTCTTGGCATTTTTGAAAGAGAATTGTGATTTTGTTTTGCTCTCTGAACATTATCATATGCCCATTGTTGTACAACGTTTAGAACTTTTTGTCTGTTCACAACACATTAACTCATCTGCTTACTAATTATAGGCTTACAGTTACAGTATTTATAGGCCAATGATTTACCACATAACAATAATCCCCAGTTACTGCTAGCTATCATAAAATTACACTTACTTTTAGGTTTAAAAATTAATTTCCAACAACAAATGTTTTAGCAAGATATATTTATTTTAGAAATATCTGAAATATTTTCAAATTATTGTGACCCTATTCTATAGAGCTGTTTGGTGAGCATTTGCACATCATGGACATATTTGCATGACTTTCTCATTTTTACAGATGGAGAATAAACCTGTGACATGTAAGTTATGCACTGAAGAAAACACCATGTCTCAAATCCACAAAATATATGTGCTGTCTGCCATAGTGGATTTGATCCATGATCGACCATAGGGTTGCTTAAGAATAGCGAAGCTTGCACATCCAATCTTGATTCATTGAACCAATATGCAGGATGAACTTAAATTGTAGGCCCTGACATGGAACCGCTTTAGCCTCGACTGAATTGTTAGGTTTAATTCAAGTCACTGTAATCCCCAATAAGATTTTGGACTGTAGTCCCCAATTTTCTAAGCAGATGGAACAGGCCTCAACCTACATGTTTTGTTTAATCCAGTCCCCATTTTAGTAGACAATGTGAGTTTTCTGATACTAAATGACATGAATTTACGTGATTCCCATGTTCCATTTTGTCGAGTCAAGGTAACTATGTATCAGCCATAGACTGTAAAGCTATCAAAGTTTTAAATGTAGCTTGTTTCATAAGCCTGTTTTGTTGAAATAGCCTAACGCTATCCGCCGACAGAGGACGCTGTTTTACCTGGCTCACAATCTCGGAAAAAAAAAAAAAAAAAACTGGCTCTGGGAATTCAATCACACTTTGTAGATGCGAGATTAAAGTACGAGTGAGAGCAGCAGAGAAGCTTGCGATCATCCGTTTTTGCTGTTACAGTTTTTTAACAGAAAATAGAGGGATCGAGGCACGTCATCTTGCATGAACGAACGTGACTGTGACAGTGATCCGCTGCAACGTGGAGCGTCTCCAAACTGAGGTTTGGTCTCAGGTCTATGAGAATAAACAGCGTTGTTTTGGAGTGAAGGATCAACTAAAAATCGCGAATGTTTTGCCGCAATCAGACAGCGAGAGCGACTGTCGCTCGGGGCTCCGCGCTGGAGATGGAGATCCGACGTGGAAAGTTCAGACAAAGTGTTTTCATGGAGACCCCGCAGGTAAAGAAACTCCGGTGATCACTTACTGTGTCCAGAGGCTCAGCTGGACTCTATGTGTTGGGTGTACTGTCGGCCGTTTACTTTTCCTAAATATTAACATTTACGAACACCAATTAGCTAATATGTTGCTTGTATCCATCGATAAAGGAGTCATTTATAGCCCAAAGGTAACGGTATTCAATCAGAGTACAGTCAGAATAAATGAAGCAGTGCCTGAGTAAAGTTCTGTTTTGTCCGGCTTATTGTGGGGCTTTAAGTAAAAATGTTTGTTTAAGAAAATTTGTTTTAAGTTATCATTGATATTAAAAACATTTGTCAGTGTGGCGTAACCAAAACATAGGAGGCCATTTTATACTACACTTTAAACCTGACCTCTTGACTGATTGAAGTTTAAATAATATTAAATTCAAAACAATAAATCTAAAAAACAAACAATTTTTTTTTTACCTTTAATGATTTGATAGGTACGTCACCATATAATTAAAATTGACTATTCTTATTTTATGTAGGCTATTGTTGCATTAATTTCCTATCCCCCTTTCAACAGCATCTCTTCTATGATGTGTTTACTGGCATGAGGGTGGGATCAAACTGTCACTAACATGACATCACTAAACAATCCAATGAAATTCCAATGGACAAAATCAAGTTCTAGCCTACATTTTGTTTACAGTAGTTCGATAAGCTGTTTCACTTTGATATATTGTACATCACAATAGGGAATAAAAGATTTTAGGGAGTCTTTTCCCAATAGGGAATGCATTTTTTTTTTTCAAAAATGTGTGAAGCAAACATATTATATTAACAAAAACTTGACATGTTTTATACTAGATATTTCTCCTTTTTATAATTTTGTGATACTTTTTTGTCATTGACCCCCAGTATCTTATCAAACACTGCAGTATCCCTTCTTCCATGGGGAAAGGGCTAAATGGCATCTGTATATGATTATCCCAGAGTAGGTTGAGTTAAAAGAGAACTCTGTCTAACCCCTAATTATTTTTATACGTAGCCTGCTGTGGTGAGATGGAAAGACGCATGGTTGGTTCAGAATGTGGCTGTTGGATGTGAGTGGCAGCTCTGGACTGCTGTGCCTGAATTCCTTGTTTGACTTGGGAGTTGGGACCTTACTTAGTCTTCATTCTGCTGTGGTGACTATATGTTTACATTTTAGTTGTGCAGGAGGTTTTAAATCCTTGTTGATTTGACATTCAGGGATCTTAAATCTTAGGCAGATCTTGTCCTGAATGATCAGAAAAAGTCACATGGACTGTGTCAGCTTTTTTATTCATTGGTTGTTTATAGTTATAGCAGTGGTTCTCAAGTGGCCTCAAAATAACATTTTTAAACTAAGATATAAACATTAAAATGATCTAAAACATAATCTATAATCTAAATCGTATACCTACACTCTAAAAATGCTGGGTTGTTTGGGTCAAATATGGACAAACACAAACGCTGGGTTAAAAATGTAATGAAAAAATGTAACCCAGTGCCTGGGTTTGTCTATATTTGACCCAAAGTTGGGTTAAAACAACCCAGCATTTTTTTAGAGTGTATGGTCAATTTATTTATAATAAATGTACTGTTTATTCTGTTAGCCAAGCTCTAAAATATTTTATAGTGAAAAAATTGTGTACAAATTATAATTTTGTATAAAAAGAGTGGGGACCCTGCAGAATATTCAGCTCCTAAAAATGTTGGAATTCTGAAATTTAATTTAAATTATTGTAGTTACTTTTTAATGTAAATAAACTGTGAATAACCATTAAAATATATTTTCAGAAAAATAAAAATTGGAAATCTGTTGATTGGAAATCAATGAGGCCTAATGAAACTCCTTTTAAAGAGATCTTTTTACCTTTGCATACACACTCATAGATGGTTGATCTGATTGAACTTTGCAATATCTTGCCCCAGTTTGCTGTAATACTGCAGCAGGCTGTGTCAAAGCTCAGGTGAAGCAATTATACTGACCGATAGATGGAAGGAAGATTGCTGGATCAGTTAAGTAGACTTAAAGCAGTAATAGAAAAATTGGCTCATAGATTTTGTGTAATGCCTTTGTTATGCCAAGTCTCCAACAAACATTAAACCTTTGCAGTGCACTTTTTTAATTGTCAAAACTGATGCAAAAGGCATCTTTCTTGGGTTATTTTATATCAATTTAATCACACTGTCATTTTTAGATTTGCCTAGTTTGCATTTTTTTTTTTTTGGTTTGCTTACAACATGGTCCATTAAAACCACAGCAAGGGATTCTGCCACATTTAGATTTCCCTGAATGAATGAAGTTAAAAGTGATGTAGGCTACATACCACCAGACACACCCTTCCATCCACACTTTCTTTAACAGAACTCTGCTTAATTCATTCTGTACTGGATTCTCCAAGATGATTGCTCTCTTTAAAAAATATATTTTATATAAGTAAGTTATATTATATTATATAAATACACATGCATATATATTCAAAAATACATGTTTTTGAAAAAAATAAATTGAAAAAAAAAAATACATGACATGTTGTCATACATATAAAACAGTGCATTTTTTGATTATTTGATGAATAAAAAGTTCAAAAGAACAGCATTTATTTGAAATGGAATCTTGTGTAAGTTGTAAGCCAAACCAAACTTTTGAAAGGCATGTGTTTTTATTAATACTTTTAATCAGCAAGGATGCATTAACTGTAAATGCATCTATAATGTTACAATATATATATATTTATTTTCAAATAAATGCTGTTCTTGTGAACTTTCTATTAATCAAAGTATTCCTGATAAAACACACACCACAATATCCACAGAAATATTAAGCAGCACAACTGTTTTCAACATCTATAATAATAGTAAAGGCATCAACTCATCCTATTATAATGATTAGAAGGATCATGTGACACTGAAGACTGGAGTAATTCAGAAATTCAGCTTTGCCATCACAGGAATACATAAAATAGTACCTCACAATATCAAATAAATGCAGCCTTTGTAAGGATAGTATACGCCTTTCAAAAACAAAACAAAATTCTTACCAACCCCAAACTTTTGCACAGTAGTCTACCAGCTACTATATTAAAATATTCCTTGCTGTGGTTCATGTTAGATGCGTAATAATAGAGATGATTCTTTGTGCACACTTGTATCTTTAGCTGAAGATTCTTAATTCCACTCATATATTTGGCTTTCCTAGGACTTGTAAGGTCACACATTGCACTTATGTGGTGCCTTAGCCATGTTCAGAATGAGGAAGAAAGCTATGAAGGAGTTGATATCTTGAAGAAATGCAAAACTTCCCCTTCAGCATGTTAGCAGCACTACCAGGCCCCAGAGAACAATGGGGAATCTTTCAGCACGGGGGCCCAAACAGGAGCACATGCTTTTGGATTTAAACGAAGGTCTGTGGCAGAAAGCCCTGTTAAGAGGAACCGTAGTAGAGGAGGATAATCATCCACGCTCTGATGTCATAGGTTCCTCGCTCTTAGTTAGTATGCCAGGCTGAACCGTGAGAGCTAAGAAGAGGCGTATTGAGCTTTGCTTGAATTCGGTATATAAAAGAGAGGGGATGGTTTAGTGTCAGTGACAACAGACACTTTTTTTTTTTATCTTTGTTTGCTTTGCTTAGAATTGTTTTTTGAACTGAACCCAAGAAGCATAATTGGCAAAAACCTCTAATAATGAGGACAAACATCCTGTGATTGTGTTGTGAAAGAAAAAATGGTAGAGAGACCATAAGAGGGAGTGTTAGAAACTTTACAACCAAGGCATTCCAGCGAATAATTATTGACGTCAAATGACAATCCCTTTCTATAGTTTTGTTTTGCTGCCTATTATTCACATTTCCATAAACCATGCAGGATTTATATCATGGTTTTATACTTTTTAACTGTGTTTCCTGTATAACTCATAGCCAAATTTACAGGGTTTAATTACAGTATGATACAAATCCCAAAGATGCATAATTTGATGTTTTAAGGGGTGGGTTACATAGCTTTCCATTGACACATCTCACCCCTCAGACAAACAAGAATATTTCTATAATGACATAAGATTTTAACAGGTGACCGAATACAGTATGTTGCAGTTAATGTCATGTACTAGGTATTTTAGTCTATGCTGTTTTCAGTTGATACAAGAACAACTTCACTAAACATTATTTGTCGGTCGCACACCATGCAGTCATATCAAGCCTTGTGCTTTTTTACTTTTTGAATGCAAACCATTTCTGTTCATTTTGTTATGAAATTCAAACACTATTTCCTGCTCTTTAATGTGGTGTGACAGATCTCTGTAGCCTCCTCAGTTCAAGGATTGCGGCAGAGCGGAGCGGTCATTAAACTGACCGTCTCTTCAGCGTTACTACCAGTTATAGCATTAAATACACATCATGAATGAACATCAGAAGGTATGTTGAAAGATACCGTAAGATATCCTGACCTATACCAACAGACATGGTTCCATGATTTTTTTTTTCTTCTTGAGGAACTGTACCTGCTATCCAAATTAATCTACAGTATATCGAATCTAATTGAATTGAGATTGGAATAGAGTAGAATCACTAATTGTTCATTGAAATCGAATCGTGGAATTTGTGTCAATGGCCATCCTTACCATGTTTATGTACTTTTTTAGAGTGGTAAGTTACTCTAAAAAGTATTTAATAAACATTACTTATACTATAATTACATCTTCAACTGTGTAATTAGATTACTATACTAATTACTCTCTAAAAGTATTGCTTTACTTATTACCAATTACTTTCTAAATCCATTTCTAAATCAACCTTGACGAGTTGTACAATACAAAAGCTGCACTTTTGTTTCTTTCAGATAAACAATACAATTACATAAATTATTCTTCAACTTACCAAAGTGTGTAACGGCAGAAAGTTACATTAAAAACTTACCTATTGTTTTATAAAGAATCCTTGTATAGTCCATTGAGTATTTAATGAAATTACATCAGAAGTAATTTTTTATGAATTAAGAAGAGTAAAATCCCTTACTTTACTTCAACAAAGTCAATGTAATTAGATTACACCAAGTAAATTACTTCTCAAGTAATTGCATACAAAATATTAAGAGCTGCTGTAAAACACTCCTATACAGTAGCTACACATTGCGGATATTGAAAACAGGCACAGTATTTAGTTGACATTGACTTTGCTGATAACCCCCTTAAGTATTGGGATGTTTTTGTCCTAAAAATAAATAGATGTTCACCAACAGTAGGATGTAAAATAGTTCAGGAGGACCCAACACAGGATCTTGTGATCAAGGACATCAAGATCAAGTCCAGTCCACTTTTATCTTATCTCACTTGTGCAGAGCTGACATGGGCATTATTCATACAATTGGACATGTTTTTCCTTGTTAGGCAGATTACTTGTATCTCTGAATTACTTCACAACCACAGAAATCGATGTTTCATTTAATTTCAGAAATTCTCTCTCAGTGGGATCGTTTTGTCTCTTGTTGTGGTGCGTCTTCAATTCAGTTTAAATGGATAGTTCACTTTGAAATTAAATTTTGATATGTTTTAGCTTACCTCAAGGGCATCCAAGATGTAGGTGTCTTTGTTTCCACAGCATTTTCAATTTTGACATTTTTCGGTCAAACCATTGTTGTCTGTCAGTCCTATAATGCAGTTTTAGGGGGTCCACCTCAAAGAGCATGCACAGAGAAGTCAAAATTAAACATGATTTAATGACTCGTGAATGTAAGTACACACTGAGGGCCTAAGACACAAAACAAGCGGTTTATGTGAGAAAACGAACAGTATTTATATAGTTTTTACCTCTTGTTAACAGCCGTCGAACTGATTTAAATCAGATGTCCAACTGAACCGAACTGAACCGTCTCCAGACGTTACGCCGGAAGTGATCTCTCGTGCGTCTACGTCACACATTGTTTACACGGAGATTTCGGATGTTTTACCTTTCACTTAACATAAGACGATTTCGATATATATAAATATGTTTAGTGAAAGGTAAATCTTCCGAAATCTCTGTGTAAACAATGCGCGACGTAGATGCGCGAGAGATCACTTTTGTTTAATGTTTCAAGACATATGTAACTATGTGAATGTGCACTCATAAGTGGTCTGATAAGTTTTGTAGTTGTAATAATGTAATAATGTAGTTTAATGTTAATAATAAAACACGTCACTTGTTAGCAAGACACGTTTAATTCAATCTGTCGTCGCTTCCAAAACGTGCATCAACACCCGGACAGTTAAATGTATGTGCAGACTAATGCTGAAATCATTGCCATATGTTGGGTTTTACTCTGCCTCCAGCAGCTTCTTGCTGCTACAGTCAAAAAACAACAACAACAACAACAAAAAAACAGAACCTAATTTAGATTGATATCTTGAAGAATTAGACTTTTTTTCATTTACAGGCAGGGTTTCATTATCTAAATGATTCTAGCATTACATAATGCTTAACCTTGCTCTTTTTAGAAGGCTGAGTGTTAGCTTGAAGAAACATCTCCCAGACAGAGAGGGATGAGACAGTATAGAGGCCCAGACTTTTGTTAACGTCATTAACTGTTTCTTAATCAACTGGGTTCAGATTAAGGGGATTTACTTCATTCATGCGTACCTGTCTGTCTAGAACAAAGGACGTGAGTCACTCACTCTTTGGCAATGGCATGCCCACACACAGCCCTGAAGTGGTCACTGTTATAACAACAACCACATGGGAGTTACTTGTGTTTGTGTCATAAGAGAGTTAATCCTCAAAGTGGATGCTTTTTCATAAACTCCATCCTCTTAAACATTTTAGTGTGTGAGAGTGTCAGTAAGGAAAATACTTTGAAACTGTATAAAGCATTTCAACTGCAGTAATGCTAAGCTAACCTTTTAAAAAGCTTTTAGTTTGGCACTTGCATATAACTTCATTGAAAGTACAGTATATAAGGGGGCAGTATCTTTTTAAATATAAATCAGATGATATGCTTAATTTATTTTCACAATCAGAGCAGCTTTTTAAGGCACACAAGTTAGAGATTAGAAATCCTTAAAAAAACATATCACAGTTAAAAAAAATAGCAGCACAAATGTTTTCAACATTGATAATAATAAGAAATGTTTCTTGAGCACCAAATAAGCATTTTTCTGTATTTCTGTATTTTGATTTAGTGAATGCATTTGTAGATGATCAATGATTCACAAAGATTTTATGTGGGAGTGAGAGGACAGTGAGTTGATTATTCCCTGACACAAAAACAGCTTCTTCCATTTTGTTCAACTTTGAAAAATAAAAAAATAAATAACCGATAATTATTAGGGTTCATGGAGCTAAAGGCGCACCAGGCTAGAAGATGCATTCGACTTCATTCACACTTTTAAACCACTAAATGGCACAAAAATTCAGCTCAGCTCTTTTCTTAACGACCGCTTTTGATGATGCACGTGGAAATTTGGCTGATCCTTGGAATCCTTTTTAAACAAATTTTTACCTGGAACTTCATTTAGACCCTGGTTCCTATGGTGTAAACACACCGAGTACCACCCCAAAGTTCCTAGTTCCTGTGGAAAGTTCCTGTGGTGGAAACGCTGCTCTTGACAGAGTCAGAATCCACTCCGGAGCTGACTCCAAGGGCTCATAGGGAGTCTCCGTCAAGGCCTCCAGGATGACTGACAGGTCCCAAGTGGGAATTGCAGGGGAGCATGCTGGTCTCAGGTGCTTAATCCCACGCATAAAAACTGTGACTAACCTCAGTTTAGCCTGGGGGATCTCATCCGACTCTCTATGAGCGGCAATAGCAGCAATGCATACTCTCAGAGTAGGAGCGGCCGCTCCAAAGGCAAACCTCTCCTGTAGGAATTCCAGCAGTGAACCCACTGGGCAGCTGACTGGGTCCCTATCGTGTGCCGAAAACCATGACTCACAAACCCCTCCACTTGGAGAAATACAGTCTTCTAGTGGAAAGGGCTCTCGCACTCGAAAACCACACTCCAGCTGGTCAGAGAGGCATCCATCGTAATCAATTGGCGACGGAAAACTGCACCCATGCCGAGGCCCTTTCCGAAGGAAGAGAGGGTCCCTCCAAATTGAAAGGGTGCGGAAGTAAACGCGCAACACCTTCAACAGTCGAAGAGCCTGTTGAAGAGCAATTGACGCCCTGACACGTAATGGGAGGTACCACTACCTAGATCAGTATTACAGGGTCTGCCTGCTCCTGAGGAAAACAAAGTGCCTCCGAGGATGCGAGCGGCAGGTATCAAACGTGTTGGAGGCGAGGGGAGAAAGCTTAACGCATTTCCTTCCTCCTGCGCCAGTTTGAACGAGGTTGAATAGGAACTGCACTTCAAAACACGCTGGGTGGCAAAAGTGGCAGGGTTAGGGAAGGAGAGCAAGTGAGAGGTGGGCAGAAACGCTAGCGCGGTCTGTCCCAACCTTGTAAATCGGGGGAAGCTCTCCTTTTTCTGACCTGAGGGTCAGGAATGA
Source organism: Pimephales promelas (assembly GCF_988280905.1). NCBI lineage: Eukaryota > Metazoa > Chordata > Actinopteri > Cypriniformes > Leuciscidae > Pimephales > Pimephales promelas. The sequence continues at coordinate 25,440,858 of NC_142772.1, forward strand.
TGTGAAACTGGCGATCCAAACCGTAGCTGGTGGGGGATGAGCCGAGTCACTCCTCCTAGCGGTGAAATCCATCCTATGAGAAGGACGTTCTCTGGGTTGAGATGGGGAGGGATTAGAAGATTCCCTAACCGTCCTGGGCATAAACAGCCTGAAGGCAGCCGACTGGGATTTTCCGGCCCGAAACTTGTCAACTACAGTGTTGACTGCCTCCTCAAACAGTCCAGACTGAGCCACTGGGGTGTCCAGAAGGAAAACCTTTTTTTGTCGCAGATCTCTGTGAGATTGAGCAATAGGTGGCACTCTTCAGCAACTGCCCCCGCCCTTTTCCCCGCCAGCGACCTCATAGGCGTCTTGAGCTGAAGCGGTATAACAAAAGCTCTAACGAAGTTCTTTGACAGGTTCTGGCATAACTCCGGATCCTTCATCCATCTCCTTCAAAACATCTGCCTATTAGGCTTGGAGGATGGCCATAGTATGTAGGGCCATGCCTGCCTGACCAGCTGCCATGTAGGACTTTCCGATAAGGGTGGAAGTAGTCCTGCACACGCTTTTAGAAGGAAGGAGGGGGCGAGATTTCCTCGACGAAGCAGACGCCGGAGAAAGGTGGTTAGCCAACGTGTCCTTGACCGCTGGTATGGCAGAATAGCCCTGATCCTCAGAACCAACAAGGTTGGTGAAGTCGATTGCTGCCGCATTTGTCAGATGAGCAGAAAAAGCCTGTTTCGAGGATCTGGAGATCTACAGTAGTAATGCAGATCACTGAAAAAGGGCAGCTTTCTCCACTCTGGCCTAGAATTAGGGCCACTTACAAATCTTTCGTCGAGTTTAGACGATTGTGACTCTCGGGGCTTGTCAGTCGATAGCGAGCTTCTCTGTAGCGTTAGAAAGCACTTCAATAAGCTCTGTGTAGGCCGCAGCTCCTGACCGCTAGGCGGGAGAACGTCAGAAGCTAAAGCACACTGAAAAACAATTTGGAGAAGGATTTTCTTGAAAAAATCTTGGAAAGTATTCTTACTCAGAAAAGGCTAGTGAATTTACAAAGATTTACTAAGTAAACCTAAACATAATTATCAGTACCTTTAATTAGAAATCTTTAAGTTAAGTTTACTTGGAAATTCCCAGTATATTTTATTGACTCTTTGTTTTTTAAATTTTACTTGATTTTTACACCGTAAATTATTCAATATTTGTTTATTGGTCAATTTAGTTACGTTTGCAGAGACTGTCTGCAGTCCTGGTGGTTAAAGAGCTAATGTTAAGTTTGCTAAGAATGCTGATGCTAATCCAATATTTTTAGAAAAACGAGACCTAAACGCTTAGTATGGCCGCTTTGCGAAGTCAGAGAAATCTGAGGAGCAGATGGTGCGTGCGTGACGGAACTGAAAGAGAACAGTGCTGCTTAATATTTTTGTGAAAACTATTTTTTTCAGGATTTATTTAGCTTATACTGAAAAAACAACATTGGTTTGAAAACAACTGAACTGCACATTCACTGTTCTAAAAATGTAGTTGATAGTGTCACACTACAGTTAGTTGGTTATTCCCCAACATTGCTGAGTGTTCATGGGTCTGTGAATCTAGGAAATGATCTGAGGAAACAGTGAAATTGTAAACAGTTTGAGGTTCTCATTGTTTTTTACCCTGTGGACTCGATGGAATCTGCCCTTTCGCCCGTCTTTCTATTCGTCCGTGAAACTCAGTCCGACTATATGTGGGTTGAGCACAGCATTGTGGTTGTGCTATAAAAGCGATGACGAGCACATCTGTCTCACACAGACACCACTGTACGTCACTGCTGGATGCGGTCCAAACCATTACATACCTGTATGTGTAATAGTGTTCACATCACAGAGCTGGCTCACTAAAACAACACTATTCATCTGTGCAAAACACTCTTGTAGTATTGACTCAGCCTGCTAAAGTATGTAACACACAGATGTCATATGAACAAAGACCTTGTGTCAATACTGTTCTAACATGCTCAGTGTGACTTCAGACACCAAACTGGCACCCATGAACTTCTGACGTTTCCCTCACAATGCCCTTAGCAGCTAAAAATAGCATTAATCCTCATATTACCCACCCTGATCTGTTGAGCTTTAATGCTGGCTGTACTCCTAAGCCAGTATTTGAGTATTTTTGTTCCACAATGACAAGATTAAAATGTCTCTTTTCTGGAACTCTCTTAGATAATCCTTCAGTCAGTTGCGGCCACCAGGGCCATTCCTAGGCTGGACTGTGATAGTGAGCGTTCAATGATCTTCAATCTTAATTTATTTCTGGCCCTGAATCCCTTTAAAGCAGAGTCAGCAATTGTCAGTTGCTTTGCGTGTCCTCACACTTTGAGAATGTCTGGTATTTGTTAACATTTATTAACTAGTTTTGTGCCCCGGCACTGTGTCTGGGGCACTGTCACATCTCTGTAAGGACAAACTCTGGAGCGCATGGAATGCTTGTGTTTTTCCTCATTTGCACTGTTGTTTTATCAGCACTCTCCCTCTCTTGTTCTGTGCATTAAAGTACTTTTTTACTTTTGATACATGTAAATACTTAATCAGAAGGTTCTAATATGATTTTTTTTAAAACAGTAATATTTGTGATTTTTATTTATTTATTATTTATTTTTTAAAATAGTACTTTTTATATATATTATGGCAAAGCTGATTTGTGTTTTTTAGTAGTGGTTACTCTAGTCTTCAGTCTCACATGATCCTTCACAATCACTCTGATATGCATTCAGACTTTTGTAGAAACATTTCTTATTATTATCAATGTTGAAAACAGTGATGCTTAATGTTTGTGGAAATGATACTTTTTTTCAGGATTATTTAAATTGAAAATCAGGAATCTTTAAATAAAACACCATTTATTTAAAATATTGATGCAAGGAATTTAAAAAAAAATGTTTTGATCAATTTAATGTCCTTGCTGAATAAACGTATTCATTTCTTTAAAAAAAATTCCTCAAATGTCATATGTAGCTTAGCCTTGCTTATTGTGACCAAAAAACATGTTATTTTATATTATTTGAGTCAATTGAAATGTATTTAATTCAGGTCTTTTTTTGAATGTTCTATAATAGTAATAGTATTGCAGCTGTAATTATTAGAGCCCTGACCTTTAGCAGTCCAACATAAAAAAAATGCATGGCATGAACCAATGGAAAGAGGAAACCATTCCTCTTCTGGTACATCCTCTGAAAGGTGACTTTGGTGAAATAAATAGATTCAACCCAATCTCATTGTCATCATGAGAGCATTTTCATCCATGTCATTAACACACTTCTTGGTGTATTTTGAGAACTCCCTCTCATGGGCTTCTAAATGCTCTTCTAAGAGCCAACCACTACATTTACTCTGATAATAAGGTGGCATGCCAGGACGACTGCATCAAAACTGCTGTTAGAACAACTTAACTCACTGTTAGATTACTCTTGTTTTCCATCAGAAGAACAAGATTTTCTCTTACTATTCACATCATTTGTACAGCAGTTTTCTCATGATGTCAGAGAAAGTAGAATTGTAATGTGAAGTCCAAAGTGTCAGAACCGAGTAAGACTTTACTTCTCTCATCCAGTTGACTCATCTTGCGCTGAGCTGTTTTAGTGAGACAGAAGTGACTCAACCATTAACCCAAGGTTATGTATATCTAAACCTTTGGGGCTTGATGACTGAATAACTGACACACCTGGAGATTGCTTTACCTTTACATTTGTTCAGATTGAAATGTTAACAACGCAAATTGCAGACTTGATCTATTACAGGATGTCATCATTACATCATTAGGATGATGTTTTCATATGAAGGTACAATATAATTGATGAAATTCTACAGTAGGTATCCTGATGTTTTTAAATCTTCACCTCCCTTTCTTTTTAGGTAACAACTTTAGCTCCTCTATTATATAATGTTATATAACATGTAGTACAGCATGCCAAGGAGATTGGCATCATTAGTTGTAGGCTAATGTTAGAGGATCTGAACAAATAACAGAAATAAACATGGTGTGTTCAAGGCTTCCCTTGAACAACCCCCATGGATGCTCAAATAGGATTGTTCATGCAGTTTTTTTGTTGTTTTTTTTAAAGATGGAAAGCATTTTCTGGATGACAACTGTCTGTCTCTTCTTGTAAATAACCCTATAACCCTAGCATGTTTGGGCTGTCTAGTGTGGCAATAGTTTACTGTTCTGAGTTTTGAGTGATGTTTTCACGTGTGACTGTCTGTGACTTTTCTCTCTCCTGGACAGCTGCTTTTTCCCTCACTGGAGAGAAAACCTCACTAAAACATAAAAACACTGGCGCCCTGTTCTCCGCTCCATTGCATGACCAGCCTTACTGCTTTATTTGACCTTTTATTGCTGTAAAATGTGGTTTATTGCTGATTTGGTTTGCTCATACGTTAGGCAATGAATCTGAGACATATTGTTCTGTATTTACATCTCAAGTTCAACCAGTGCACTGCATTGAGTAATGTTTTTATAATTGTCCATTAGGGGGAGACATTGCTCTTTTTTGAAGACATTTCAAGTCAATGGCTTACCAGCTTTAAGCACCAAACTCTTCTCTCTGACATGCTGTACTTCAAACATATTTGGCACTAATGAACAGTGTTACCAACACTCTTGGTTGTTTTTCAGCTGATATTGATGTGTGTGGTCTAATTGACAATCTATTAATTTCTCATGTAAGTACTGTTTAAATTGAGTCCCTGAATCAAATCGTTTTAAAATGTATTTAATGAGCTTTCTGTATAGTTTGTGGTATGTTTATTATATTGATTTATTTCGGATGTGTTTGCTTGGGAGAGAGGGAGAAGAGGGAGGTTAGATTTGTTGGCAATGGAGGGGTCCAGATCACACGGGCTGCAGCTGACTTTAGAAATGAAACGTCTCCAGGGAGCTGATGAGCCTAGAGAAACTCACTGCCAGTGGACATGTGGAGCATTTTAGCAGCACAGTGACGCTGGCAGCAGCTCAGAGCAGACAGGAAGTTCTGGAGACCCCAATGAACCGAAACTTTAAGGATCTGCGCACAAAAATCACATTTTTGGAGAAAAGACTCAATGTAGCAACAAGTGGCAGCCAGTAACTCCATGATGTTAAATGTTCTTTTTTTGTTTGTTTGTTTTTTGGTTTTGTTTTGTGTTGTGTTGTTATTGCCATTTTAAGATAAACTAACTGCTTTTTTGTGGTTTGGTACTGATGAGTAGCGTTGTATAAATGTAAGCTATAATGTAAGAGAGATTGTGGTACGTTGTGCACAGTCATCTCTAACGGACATTAAGCACGATACTCAGTTAAATTCACAATGTACAGCTTGAATCCACATGCAGGATCAAATCTATTCATTTATTAAACTAATTTTCATAACATTTTCCTTAATGCGTGGGGGTGAGACATGTGCTGGCCCGATATCAAACTGCATGGCGTGATATTCAGCCGCAATAAAGCAAATAAATTAACTTTATTGAGAGTGTGATGAAAATTGAATGATTAACGTGTATACTTTTGAAAACTGAGTGTCCCCAACACTTGGGCCACAGTTAGTGAGTGTTGAGAATATAATAAATTAGGAAATAAGTTTAACCAGCTGTTTCCATGAACAAGTTGAATTAAATCCAAATTTGCTTTAGTATACAATACATATATAGAACCACACATATTGGAAAAAAATATGTATTGAATCTTGTCACATTTGCCATTCTGCTATTATTCTATAAAAACTGTTGTTGAGGGCAATTCTCTGAAATTGTTACAAGATTGTCTGGGTTGTGATTTTAAAGCATATTCAAAGACAGTGTTTGGAGTCTGTCCGGTTACTGCTGCGAAGCCGGCTAGTGGAGCTCTAGAGATCTTGTTCCCAAGTTAAAAGGTTCATAAGGGCGAGACGTCTGTCCGACTCAGCTGACGTCAACTGGGGAGATGTGCTAGAGGATAAATTCATAAGCGTCGACCAGAGACGTCTCAGGTTAACTTAAGTAAGGTTCGTAGGGGAAATCCACCAAAAAAATGTGTGCTGGTTTTTTTTAACTTGTCAGTGTGTGTCTTTGTCTCCTGGTAAACCCTACATGGAGACAAAATGCCCCGAGGTGGCAATATCTGAAATCCTTGTCTTTGTGAGGACAATTCTTGGTCCCCATGAGAAAAATAGCTTATAAATCAAGTGATGTTTTATTCTGTGATGAGTTTAGAGGTAGGGTTAGTGTAGGGATATAAAGTAGTTTGTATAGTATACAAATCATTATGTCTATGGAAAGTCTCCATAAAACATGAAAACACAATGTGTGTGTGTGTGTGTGTGTGTGTGTTTACAGTGCATGGGCCTCATCTTTCTGTTTCTTGTGGGTTGCACTCAGTGTTTTAGATGGGGCTGGGTAGCAGCTGAGGCTATTTGTAGTGGTTAGCAGCCCTTTAGAGGCCTTGCCCTTCCCTCTGTTTGTCTCACAGATGTGCCCTGACTGAACTTCAACATGAATTAAAAACACAACATGACCTAGACTTTGATTTAGCTGGTGTATTTATCTTTTAATGAGTGAAAAAAAAATAGTATTTTACCCCTGTCACAATACTTCCTTTCTTAGATTTAAGTGTATAGAAAACCTGAAGTGTGGTAATTTCAGTATGGCATTTCCTTACTCCACCCAGTCAAATTCCTTCTGCTTGCCACCTAAGCAGCGCCAGCTTTATCACACTGGCTACCCAAACAAGAAGCCATTTCTATTGCTTTATTCTTGATTAGGAAAGGGATATCTCACTATATTTGCTTCAGTACATCCGCTGAGGAACAAAGGCCTGTCCCTTTCCATTCAGGTTTGAAACAACTTAAAAATGATGTCAGAATTTAAAATTTTAAGAGAATTATTCATTTAACTTTCATGCACATACTGTATGGTAGATTGAGTTTAACAGAGCCAAGACCCCTGTGTCCACTTTGCTTTCACAAACTCTGAGTACCATTCCCTTGGAGCCCATATTTTGCTGTGTATTTTTTTTTCTATCTCCTAAGACTTGGAAAATATCATCTGTGTTTCCCATTGTGTGTTCTTGTGTAAGCCGAAAGTGACTCTGGAATGTGAAAACGTGAGTTTGTTATAATATATAATCTCTTGCATTTTCAATTATTGTATTATTTTTTGTCAATCGAATGGTCTGACTTCATTACCTGTTAGATTAGGGTCATATAAAGAGACTGAATGGGCTAGTTACACAAATTCAAAAGGATACTGTTTTCTTATTGTAACTTAGACTGAAAGGCTCTTAATGAACATTATTTAAAGGGCACCTATTATGGCATTTAAAATGTTCCTAATATTGTTCTGGGAGTCCCCAACAAGAGTTTTACATGAATGCAATGACAAAAAACACTTTGTTGTCTTATAATATGCATTTATTTTTACCTGATTTGCTCACCGACTTTTTCCAAACCACTTCTTTGCGTGACGCTAATTGGTGACTGGTCAGATGCACTGCAGTACTACAAGACACTCTATTCTGACAACTCCAATAACAGCGACAAACATTTCACAAAAAAAAATGACATTTGGAGACCTTGAAGCTGGGCTGAGCGTAACTTACACACACACACACACACATACTTATTGCGCCTTCCCTCATCGCGCCCTGATGCTACAAAACCCATAAAAGCAACAATTATTAATAATACTTACAGGTTGTGATTCGGAGAAGGAAGCTGATCCACTGGGTACTGAGACCTCCTTCAGGAACAACCGGCTTGCGAATCCACATTTGAATTCATTTATGTTTTTGAATGATTCGTCATTAAAATGATGAGAACACAATCGGGCTATAGACGAATCCGACGAGCGTTCTGTGTAGGCTGCCATCTTGTGGCGACGCCATTACTGAGCTGTTACACAGGCATATAGACATATGCACCGGTATGTAAACAAACCTCGGTGATAACGCGAACTCACCCTCGATGACAGCTACAGCCAGGCAGAATGACTTGTTGGTTTGATCTGTGACTGCAGTGGCCTCCAGTCACAGATGAAGGTACAAACGATCTTACAGATTAACGTTATTTATGAAAATAGCTTGGCAAGCTAGCTAGGCTAACGTTTGCTAACGAGGAAACTATAAAAAGATCTGTCCATTTGGCAACAATAAATAAATAAATGAATGAAATCAAATAAACAAATTCATGTTTTTCATTTGTGTCCATTATTTATCTCATTTTCATATTGCAACAGGCAAGGGTAAGGTAACGTTACAGCTAGAAAGTATACATAATATCGACCAATTAGTGTTTTTAAACCATGGAAAGAGGTCAATATAACAGCAGGAAAACAATTATGTCACATAACGTTACATTTAGCTCAGGAAAGCCATTTAATGACCATAGCATGTTAATTGAATAGAAAAAATAGCAAGAGAGGAGATTTTGCTGATCACTATATGACATATTTATTATATTTTTTTTACTTATGTCATTAAATAATTGTTATTATACGCGAATGTCCACGTCTTGTACTCGCCCAGGAAATCTGTAAACCGTACGGCACCAGACAGGGGCACTCGACCCGGGGTTTTCACAATGTTTTCTCTTCAAAATCGAAATTTTACTGCCACCATTGAAACAATTTATAACGGAAACTGTTTACCCACTCGACATTATACAAGGGATAACGTTGTAACGTTAGTGACAGTCGTAAATCGCGGGCTGTTTATTCCAGTGGACGCAAGTTGCAACTAAAACAATAGGAGGCAATGGCGCAACGCTACCCAGCAACAGCTCAGTAATGGCGCCCCGCTTACTTCCGGTAGTTTCGCCGGATTCGTCTATACTGTTGCGGTATCGTTGCAAATATGAACTCTAACCACCGATTCTTCACATGCTCATCCCTGGTAAATGAAAACAACTATCTTTGCATTGTAGAACACAGTGTCTTCTCGACATGATTCTATTCAGCTGAAGTATTTGTGTTCTAGACTTCAAGTTTACACTTCCGTCTGCACGCGCAGTAACAGCTAATGACTTGTTTCAAAAACAATGAATTTCATAGACTCAGAGTTGACTCTCACTTTTTAAAGACAATAACTTTATATATGGTGCACTTTCAGATATAAATCTTTGCAGAATGTTTTCATTCCCTTAGAGCTATATTACACACCACATGAACAGTCTTTTTCAAAAAATCCATTATAGGGGCTCTTTAAATGTACTTATTTCCTCTTTAAAGGTTGCCAATATCCAAACAGATGCATAAAAAAGAAAGAAACAAGAATTGTAATTACAAATGTAGAGACCACAAAACATCTGTATTGTAAATGTAAGTCCTGTTTGCTCTGATTGATTTTTACTCACTTCAGTGAGAGGAATGTTTGAGTCTGATATTGAACTGTGGCATTTTAAATTATTGAGCATAAATTAAAAATTGATACCCTGCTAACATGCATAAGCCAATGTATGAAATATGTATTTCAGTAATGTGCCTTCCAATAAATGTATTACTTGACTGGTGAAAGGGTCAATAAACCACTGCTTGACAATCATGGTGACTGATTGTCTTGGATTTATGAAGCTGGATGCCATCAATTTGTGGAAAGTATATTAGGCAGACTGCAGTTACCCAGACAAAGCACTATTCTCATTGAGCGGACAGATGGACCCTTTGTTTCCTATAGTTAATGCTCGTATATATTCCAGATAAGGCAGCATGCAGACACATTTTCCTGAAGCAGTCAAGAGGTTTCATTTGAGGAACTTTACATATAGGTACAAATTAGGGTCTTAAAGAGACCCTATTTTATTTTTAAGTAATAATATTTATTGAGTCAAAAAATTACGACAAAGAAAACAAAAGAGAACAAACATGAATAACTTAAACAGAGAGAAAGAAACTAGCTCAAACAAACATTCCAATTAAATAAATATTATGCTCTTCAATTAAAAAATTTAAAGATAAAAATAAAAACTTTTCATATCGTATTTGCATTATTTAGCCTGCTTTACAAATGTATGCAGATTGATTTGTGTGGTTTGGGAATTTTTACAGGAAATAATAAAAATAATAAATAAATAAACAAACAAACAATTAACCAGATGCCAAAATGAACAAGAATGTCAGAATTAAGCTGCACTTAATAGGGGCAGGCTAGAGACCAAATGGTGTGGTTTAGTCATACAAATTCCCATATAATAATAATAATAATAATAATAGCCTAAAAATATATTTTTTAGCAATTTAAAAAATTATTTATGCAATTATTTTAGCCTATATTTATTTTAAAATTGTGTTCTATATATATATATATATATATATATATACAGTATATATATATATATATATATATATATATATATATATATATATATATCATTTATAATTATATATTATTATATATTTGTTTATTAATAACAGGGTTGAATCACCAATAACTCAACCTCTTTTATAGAGCCGGATGTCTTTGCCTTAGGCTATATTTTCGGGGTATTTGAAATTCCTTCTTAAAATCCCCATCCTGAATGATGTGAAGGCTTTTGCCAAATACTGAATAGATATTCGGGTTGTTTATGAAGGGCGTGTAGTTTCTCTCTGGCGCTGGTTGAGCTGTGTTAGTGTTGTGAGCTGAATGGTGAATGAGGCGGTACAGTCGGTCCACGCGCGCTGATGCCCTTTTGTGGGGAAAGTCCTGCCATAGCACAGACACGCTCACATCAGGACAGAGGGACTCAGAGCAATAAACTGCATGTAAATGACCCATTATACTAACGGAATGGAGAGAACATGATTTGAGGGTTTTTAGAAAGTCGTTTTTATACAGTAGATAGCGTCCCTTTACTACTCGCTATTGTTGTGAAAGCATATAGACGCGCGGACAAAAAAAAAAAAAAAAAAATATAGACGCGCGGACGCTTGGAAGTGTCGTGTACAGCAGCTGGACGAGTTTACGGAGAGAGGAGAGCCTTGTACTCCTGACTCATTTTAGGTGCCTTCTGTAATATTTCGTGTTCTTTGCTTCTCATTAACTGTTGTTTCCAGACACATCTGGTCTGTGACGTCAAACTACATTTCTTGCATTCGCTGTTGGATTTGGATGCGTTTGGGTCGTGATTCATATTAGCCTATTCGTCAACTTCTTCCTGTCTTCCTATAATGTTTCTCAACTCTCAAGACACATTGATGGTTTGAAGAACACTGGGAGACTGAACTTTAAATCAGGAGCTGGTATTCCTTTTGAATGATGCCCATAGACAGACTCGCTGACATGGAGGAAAAACTTCGTATTTTGGAGGATCTCAATATGATATACATTCGTCAGATTGCCCTGAGTTTAAAGGTAAAGGTATTCTCATAACCTATACCTATTGATATTTATTCCTCCTTTGACATCTGAAGTAGGTCTGAATGTTATTTGCCCTTTAATTTAATCAGATATTAAAATGTAATATTAAAAAAGCATACTATCTCTATAGCAAGTGATTTCCAAAAACACTAACTATAAATGTTAATGCTCTGCTTTGAAAAAAAAAAAAAAAATCTTAGTCAAGATTTAAAAAGTCTATGAAGATCTAATTAAATATGTTTTTGTATTATGGTCTTGCTCAGTTTTCCTGTGTGGTGAAGTTGTATTTAAACACTCTTACAATGATGTTGATGTACAATGTGTTTGATTGCTCATGTTAGTTTGGTGTGTTCAGTCTTGGTAGTAATGCTTAAAACAGAGAAGCAGCAGCACTATTTCTCAAATAGTCTGGCTCTGCAGCTGCAATCACACAGGACGAAGTCTCATGGGATGAACGTGTGTGTTGTTGGACCTTACTGCCTGGTTTGTGCATTCGTTATGTGAACTCCTGAACTCATAAATATCATGAAAAAATGTAAATTAACTTAAGCTCTTTTACAAGTGCATCCACTGAGACTTCATTTGACTGGCCTTATCTTTGGAAACATTTGAACACTTGGTGATATTATCGTTGTGAACATACAGATACTTAAAGTCAAGGTATGAGAAGTGTGAAAAAGGCCCTTTCTTCCCTCAATACTTCATATATTGATTTAGTAAGTAGGCAGTGGTTAACGGTGTGCATGTTTAATTTACTGAAAAGCAGGAGGCAAATGATAAACTATATGATAATTATCAATATGCATATCAAATACCATAATTAAAAAAAAAAAAAAGTAAACCTCTTTTGGTTAGGCGTCTTTTTGTCCTGCAGCTGTTGTGTGTTAGAAACGCCTAGTATCTCACTGAATGACATGCTGAACACTGTCTCAGCCCCCGTCGCTGCACTGAGCTCTATGGGGTTTTAGTGTGGGTGACCAAACTGGGTTTCTTCACCGCTCATGCTGAGATCACACCTCACTCCTCCAGGGTGCCTGTGCTCCTCGCCGAGTAGACAGATTACACTCACTATTCCTGCAATGTGACCCTATTTGAAGCCTGAGATAATGAAAAGACATGGAGGCGCTTCCTTTGAGCTGAAGGACATCTTCATAAATTCCTGGTGCATTTAAATACTTCATGATCATGCATCTCAAAATTGGCAGTCTTGAGTTCTCAGAAGTCAATTAGCTTCAAGTCGGGGGCAGTTTGAAAGGGACCCTGTGTTTAAAGTTAATCGCTCATGTGATCTTCATGTAAAAAATGGACTCTTTGTATGATCCAGCAAAATACTGCCCACTGCAGCTTTAGCAATTTTTTTTGCCTGTAGACAAGTTGGGTTCCTTCTATATTAGGGTTGGACACAAGAACTTGACATGATGGTAATGACTGATTATGAAAACACAATAATTGAATGCATTTTAATGCTCAATGTATCATTTTGTGCTTGTTATAATGGTATCACATACGTTGCGTATCTTTCTCGGATCGGTTAGAGACAATAACAGATATTCATGTATACTGAAAAACAACAGCTACAAATATTACATTTATTCAGCATTGATGCAATATTGATGAGAAGTGACAGTACAGTTATAATGTTAAAGGATTTCAATTTCAAATAAAATTCTATACCTTTTGAACTTTCTATTCATCATAAAAATCCTAAAAAATGTATCACAGTATCCACAAAAGTATTAAACAGCACAACTGGTTTTAACATTGATGATAATACAAATATATTTTTGTTGTTTTTTGGTCTTTCACCTATAATCATCAAAACCTCTAAACAGTGTCTTTTGGATGGCAGTAAGACATTGTGAACCCCAATTGTTGTTATAAAGATTAATTTAAAGAGGAAAATCTTTCTGGGCTGTCTGACAACATAAAATGGTAGATGATTTTGCTTAGCCAGAGTTTGCTCAAGGGGCTGATTTATTCTCAAATGCTGCGGAGGCAGGAACCTGTGGTTTTCTGAATGATTAGGGACTACTGTGAGCGCTAGCATTTGCAGTCAGGTTTTTCAAGTTTTAACAAGTCCATTTCAGAATCAAGGCAGCCACATTCTTGGCACTGCATGAACATTCCTCCCGTTTCCTTCCTTTACGATGTCGCTGTCTCCTGAAAACCAGGAGAACACTTCCCCGGTGTCGTCACAACCTTTTGTTGCTGTAAAACTGTGATTCATAGCCTGCTTGTAGTGAGGAGTGATGGGAACAGGATACAGCTGAGCTTAATGAGAGTAATTTGGCTGGTACGATGTCATCTCTGCTGGGGACACACTGCCTGACCACACATACAATAGCATGCTGTAGATATGGACATGGCTTTGTGAGGACTCAGTTATTGCTCAGTCATAAATATTATGTCATCAATATTGTGGCTTGCCCATGCTCTGGTTCCTGCCTGAGGGGTGATGGGTCATTTGGTCACTCTCGCTAGCTTGCTGATGGTACACCTACAGCTGAAGAATGTATTGAATTTAATTTTAAACAATACCTTCTCCACTTTAATATGCAGGGAGATTTGTAGGTTGATTTCCCAGAAAATTGTAGCACGTTAATTTTTTTTTTTTTTTTTTAATGAATTTGATGAAATTGCAATTACATAGTGGGTGAACTAAACTCTATACCTTTACTGTCACGTTCAATTTAATGCATCCTGAAATGAATGTCTCCTTGCAATGTTTTTTTTTTTCTTTCTAGAAGTATTCTATTAGTATACAGCTGGTCATATTTGCTAAGGTCTCACAAGTACCTCTATAGAAGTTTACAATCCCAGAAATGTGAAAAGAGACCATTATAATATTGACTGAGCCAGTGTTGCTGTTGTTGGGCTAGACTGAATGCTCAAACAAACAGAACAATGTTTTGAAAGAGGCACAGCACTCAGAAAAGAGAAATGCTTGTTCAAATTACTTTGTTAAAATGTGCTGAAGAAACTTAAAGGGTTAAAATAATTTTGGTTTAAAATAACATGGCTAACTTATTCAAAAAAAAAAATAATGTATCACCGTTTCAAAAAAGCTGCTCAGCTTTAACATTGATAATAATAAATGTTTCTTGAGCAGCAAATCAACATATTTGAAGGACTTCTGAATGATCATGTGACACTGAATACAAGTAATGACTGCTAAAATTTCAGCTTTGCCATAATATTTTAATTGTAATTATATTTCACAATAACTGTTACTTCAAACAATTTCTTATTTTTGTTACTTTTCGACCCCAAAAATTATCGACCCCAAACCTTTACAGTAGTGTATGACTAATGCAGACTGATCTCATGAAGTAGCGCGTGTATGACACGCAATTCGTATTTCCATTTTTGCCGTGCTATCAACACGCATAATCGCTTTTCAGCATGCATGAACGCCGTTGACTTAACGTTATTGCTGTATATATAAATATATGACTTACCTCAACCCTGTCCCTAAACCTAACCGTCACTGGGGTTAATGGCATTTATGACTATTCCCTTACCATCCTAGGAAAGAAAAACATAGCTCCCCAGATGTAGATGTGCGTTTTGCTTTGTTTTGCTCGGACATTTGACGGCATGTACAGACACGCGGATTGACGCGGACGTTAATGGCGTGGATACACGCGGATAGCTCAAAATGCGTCGAGATAACACACCACTTGACTCGAAATTGGCGTGTATGTTTACGCAAAAGTCATGATGTCATGTTGCTATATGATAATGTAAGTTGATTATAAGAGTAAGCATGAGTTCATGATTCATCCTTTTTTGCCGTCTAGAAAAGCATTTCACAGTGCTTTAATTCCATGTGACAATCTCTCGAATGTGCTCAAGGGCATTATGATAATCAAGCAACAATGTGATCTTTATATCTCTTCAGTTCCTTGTCCCCTTTTCTTTGGAATGAATCAATAACACACTTTCCATTCGCACAGCTTGTTTACTTGGATCTGTAGCAGACAGAGCTCTCTCTATACTCTCTCAGCAGTGTGTTTACCAGGGTTCCTTCTCTCAGGTGGATCAGTGTGTTCTTTGTGTGTCCATCTCAGCAGGAATAATGCCTGCTGCTCACGTTAATTTCTTATGGTATGTTGTTCAACTAAAACGACCCTAGAAGAATGTTATTGTGTTAGCACAAGAAAAAAGGACCTCATAACTCTGGCCTCCACCCATGATGTCCTGTTGGTCTTTGAACTCCAGCCAGAGCATGATGAAATGCTTGGGAAAGGACAGACCTCTCACCTCACCTAGAACCCCAGTGTGACCTGAATCCAGCTCAGATAATCACCTCACATCAGCAGGTACAGGTGTGACATTTGGCCCAATAGTAGACGACTCTCTTGAACTCCCAACAAGTTCTTTAAGGGATACTCCACTTTTTTTGGAAATACGCTCATTTTACAACTCCCCCAGAGTTAAGCAGCAGGCGTAATGTTATGACACAGCACCTGAAAATAGTGCCCAGCTTCCAACGTGACCGGGACTAAGGTTGTGTGAAGTTTCTTGATTATTTCGCAGGAATGAGAGTATAGTTCCCTGCATATCAGGCTAGAAAATCGCAACTTTACATTTTCCGTCTGTCTTAGTGCACGATGTAACTATAGAAGAGTCAAGTTTTAAATAGAAAAAATATCGAAACACTTTGGTCATTTTTTTGGGGAGAAATGCTAATGGTCTTGTGCACTTCAATGATGTACGCTAAGCTATGTTAAAAGTGGTACCGCCAGAACCGGAGATCGGCTGAATGGATTCAAAAAAAGGTAAAACTCAACAGTTTAACTCTGGGGAAGTTGTAAAATGAGCCTATTTCCAAAAAAGTGGAGTATCCCTTTAACTGTATAATGTGGGATATGAAGTGTCATCGCACCACCCGTTTCTTTGTTTGAACATCCACGAGAATTGTCTCGTATAACTCTGGAATGCTTAGTTTAAGCTTAGTTTAGCATTTAGTTGAAATGAATGAACTCCAGCGGTGAGCCCGAGCCAAACGTGACTCTCTTCAGAGTTCATAAGGTTAGAGGTCATCATTGTGCGCATGCCAGAGCCATTTACTGTGTCGTTTGCCCATTCATCCATTGTAAAATAAGGTCTTCTTTTCAGTCTATTGGTTCAGCTGGAAAGGTGTTTAACTAGCTTTGTTGTGTATTGTGAGGTTTAAAGGCCCTGAGTTCTTTTTTGAAAAAAGAAACAGTTTTTGTTCTTCGCTTAGGGGTAGATGTTCGAAATAGCTGAGGATACTGGTTTACTGTTACAGCAAACATCGTGACACCATCCACACTGCTGGGAGCAGAGTTTAGATGAATATGTACTGTCCGCTTTCTTCTCAATAAGAAAATTTACACACAACAAAATTTTCAGCGGTGAAAAAACAATTACGAAAGCATCTAATCATAGCGATTTGCATATGCCAAGCCGACGTCACACCAGTTTGTACAATTACATATAATTCAGTGTTGTTATTCATCAACAGATGTCTTTATTGATTTATGTCAAGAATTGAAGTAAGAGTACATGACCGTTACTGCTTTGCTTCTTTTCAAATAACCCAGTTCTCAACATACAAACTTGGTTTCAAGGAGACTTTTTTTTATTGACTAGGCTCTACAAGACTCTGGCACTCCTCATGCCCTCCAGTAGGGGTGGGGTATTGGGAGGAGGGCATAGGCTGGTAGTGAAAGAGGTTATTGTAGTTGATCACCCACGCCTCAGCACAGCCTCTATCGTTCCTGGCCCGGGCCTTGGTGTTGCAGGAACAGGGCTGAATGGACACTCTGTGTGCAGGAACCAGCCAAATGCCTCAACTCAAGCCAGCTTCCTTTGGAAAACACCTCCTAGCATTCAGTGTGTTAGAGGAGACTGCCATCTCTCACCCTGTCTGCTTACTTTATTACCTATCTCTTCTTTCCTTCCCTGCTTGGGCTTTCTAAATGTTATGCTTTTAGAAAATTAGCCTAAGAGAAGACCTGCTGTTGAATCTGTCGAATCTCCACCATGGAGTTCAGGTAATGGGCATATATGCATTGCTTATAGAATGAAAGATTTTCTGTCCATCTATCCAGTTTCACTGACATGCCTTTCCGTATCAGTATCATAGATCCATGGGTGTTGCGTTATACATGTTGCCTCTTCCACAGACGACTGTGGAAAAAGGTCTACGGTATTCACACAATGACCAATATTCAGTAAAGAAATTTAGTGTGATAAACATTTTAATTACTAGACCAACATGAACATTTGCTTGTTGTCAATGCGACAGTTTTTTTTTTTTGTTTTTGTTTTTTTAACGGAGAGGTATTTGAATCTCTTCCTTGGCACTATGAAAAAAACTGGTCAACCAATAACATTTGTGCTTTTGGTCACATGACCAGCCAAAGAGCCATTGCTGTTACATAAAACTACAACTTTGTGACACTCATAGACAGACTCTTTTGGATGGATGGATGGATGGATGGATGGATGGGGCATTTATATAGCGCTTTCATATGTGCTACTGTACACCCAAAAGCACTTTACAATATTACCATCGTTTTAAATCTGTCCTCAACCACCACTACAGCATCCACTTGGTTTTTGCTTAGCACCAGTGAAATCAGTACTCTTGTATTTGTTGAATGATTAACACCAAAGTGAATATAAAAATCTGAAAGGATTTTCGAAAACATAAATACTGTTTGACTTCCGTTCTTCTCTGTAACAAATGGGTTTCAGAGGCATTAACTTATCAACTTACACCAAGTAGAATCAGTTTTTTAAGGTTTCTATTCTGCGCTCCATGCGTTCCTGGTACATTACAGTTCCAAAAATTATTTGATTAGAAAATGATTTTGAGGTGCCGAGAAGAGTGTCAGTCTGGTATTTGCCCTCTAATCATAGCCAAATACAGCCTGTGCATAGCCTTCATCTTTTAAACACAAGATTTTGGCCAAAGGTATTAAATTACAGGAAAACTGAGTGCCCACAATACATTTTTTAACCTGTAAGTTATGCTGAACTGCCACAAATTCGACCATTAATGGCTGACAAAACAAATCTCAGACACTAGCTTTTGAAAAAATCGTGTAACTCCATTTGAGCTTGATTTGGGAGAAATGTTAACATACATGCAAGTGCCACAATACTTTGACAACATAATTTTTCCTAAATAGCGTTTTTTACACTAACCAGCAATTTTCACTAGATTCAAAACATTCACCACGCTGGATATTACCTGCCATTCATTTTCATAATACTTTTAATGGTTGGTGACACATCCTCGGAAAAACTCCTGAGTGCCAACAACTTAACATGACATTAGCATAGACCGTACTATTTGAATTCATGATTGGCTGACAGGCAAATTAAAATTTTAAATGGAATGATAAAATAAGGTTAGCAACTGGTTAAAAATAGTAATTGAAAAAAAGTGTTTGATTGAATTGATTTGAACTGGTTCGGAGCCTTGGGACAAACTGCTCGTTGTAACAGTTTTGATAGAATGAAAAGACCTTTCAGCTGGATTTGTTCTTGCTTGTTTTATAATGTACAGTAGGTGTTTATGCTGTGACCTATATCCCTCTCACCACCTGCAGATAAAGCCTATGGAGTTTGCTTGGCCATGTTAATGAATCAAGCCTCACGTTGGTAGTTTCTGACAGAGGAGTGAATGTAACAGGGGGGGGTCATTTTAACATCAGTATAACAAACTGGTACACCTCCACCCTCTAGAGAATAGCTTGCAATTTACGGCTGTTGCTTAACAAAAGCTTCAATCAACATGGATGAGATAATGTACTTTATGCTGTTTGTTCATCCTTAGTGCATTTTGATGGGAGCCATCTGGCCAGGATCCAGGGATAGAGCTGCTAAAGTGTGAGGAGCTTATCAGATACAACTGAAAAGGAACCCTTGTCCTCCTGGTACTCTTTGCTCTGGGGGTCTGAAGATGATGTGTGGCCTGTCTGGATGTTCATTTTCAATTTATTGCTCATTTTTCAGCTTAGTGCCAATTTTTCAGTATTTTTAGCCATTCCCACCAGAAAGAGGAGACTGACAAAGTGAGGAGGAATGGGATTGGGTCTAGTAATCAACTGAAAGGTTTTTAGACTTTTTGATGGCCAATGCCGATATCTTAGAGAGCTGGGTGGTTGTTATGAAGTCGATAAATAGGATATCCCACAATTTAATTTAAAATAATAAAAAACACTGTCATAATAATTGATGCAATTAAATGTATATTTATTGTTGCATAATATTAATTTAAATCATTTGAAATAATGAATTAATCAATGTGGAAAAAGCTAGTTTTCAGTACACAGAGATTTAATTATGACAAAGTCTCTTTCAAGGTAAGTCTCTTCACTCGACGGTCATATTTGCAACATTTCCGGGCAGTTATTTTGGGTTGAGTCCTATCTATTTGACTGAGAAAATCCTAAAATCTTGAAAACTGCTTGCCAAACTCACAATTAAATATAATTTTTAAAATCCGCTGCAAAATTTGACATGAACTGTCCCATAAATGTTGCTTCTTATACTCATATTTTTCAGGCTAGACCAGCTAATGCGCATTTGCAGTCCTAAGATATGGAAACTTGGCGCTTCTAACGGTAACTACAGTGACACAATTGGCTCTTTTATTCAGAAGTTTCACCCACTCGTTAGTAATAGGAGTGCACTGTCTTTGTATAGTCTTAGTTATGACATTGCAATAAACTGGCTGCATAGTTTGGTTCCTCGCGCGTATGTGTCCTTGTGTCCCGACACCTCTTATATGACCTGTGAAATTTTTGATTCTGTACTTTAAACAGCAGTACATTAGGCGAGTTATTTGTTAAATAAGTTCTAAAATTCTAAACTTCAAAACTGTAAATTGAACCGTCACATTCATAAACTAAAGCACACAAAAACGTGCTTGACCTTTTCAGCAGGTCATTATGTTCCCTCAGAGTAATACAGAATTGCGTTATATGGTACGGTTGCCCAGGTTTGTGCTGACATTTATATTACTCATTTATTTTTATTAAAACATCATGATTTATGTCACTATTGCAAAACTTTGACCTGTTCTCCAATTTCGCAAACCATTCATTTGAGATCTCTCCTCCTTTAACCTCCCTGCAGTGAAGTGGCACCTCTTCATGATCTAGTGCTCAGGCATCTGTCAGTACCTATGAAATAGATGAGCTACAATTCTTTTCTTACATCTCCACCAAACCTCTCCTTCAGATTTATGGCTCAACCGGTGGAAATAGATTTTCTTTGTGCGAACTAGTGTTGTCACGGTACCAAAATTTCAGTATTCGGTACCGATACCAGTTAAAATTCATGGTTCTCGGTACAATTTCGGTACCAAAGCTTAGTTTAAATTTACATATATTTAAGTGTTTATCACGGTTACAAGTATGGAAACTGTACATTTGTATTATAAACACTTTAGAAAAAGATTAGATAAAATGACCTAAAATAAACAATAGTATACACTAACACATTTTTAAAGTTGTTTGTAAAGTTTTAATCCATTATTTATTTAATGCACAATGAATTAAGTGAACAAAGATGAACAATCAGGTGTTTGTAATAAATAACATTTTCAAACATTAATTAATGTTGTAAAAATATATTGTTCACTCAATGTGTTGATAACTAAGTAATGTTTATGAATGGTATCTTTGTAGCATTACCATAAAACATGTTTTATTTGACTTGACTGTCCTTTTATTAATCTAAAACTGCATTCATATTTAATTTTAAAAAGGCTTTTTAAACCTGCTGAGTTATAAAGGCAAGAATACGCCTAGAACTGGCACTGACATTAAATGACAATAATAATACCAGTAGTACTCTGGTGTCGGGTAGATACTACTGTGCTCATGTACTCGTAAAACTACCCCGAAAGCACTTTAGAGGCCGTTCACATGTCGCGCGTGTTTTTTAATTATATTTTTGCGCGTGCTTATTCTTTCCAAAGCGCTTGCTCTCACGCGGCGTCTGTCGTTGCTATGCAACGCCAACGAGTTTTTATTATGAGCGCGCTTGAATCGCCTATATTTGAAATTGCGAATTTGCTTGTAATCGGCCTCTTATGGCAACGTGACATTAGCCTAATCCAAAATATTTCCATATGTGGCTCTTTCCTCCTTTCGTTTCAACAAGTGGATTCAGAGAGAGAGAGAGCCATATCAGCGTTATAAAGAGGACGCAACTGTGCACGTTTCAGACATCGCGTCTAGAACAGAACTGGATTAACCTAGTATTAGGTACCTAGAAAAGCTGGTACCGTAACATTTTTTTTTTTTAGTACCGACTTGGTACCGAAGTACCGAGTTTTTTGACAACACTAGTGCGAACAGTTAAGCAGTGTCAGCCCCCAGCTCCATCGATCCAACTCCTGCTGTCCGTGTAGCGGCAGTTGCTGTCGTCCACTTGGGCCGACGAAAGTGTTTAGAAGAACAGACTGTCTGTTTGTGTCTGTTGATGTCATTGGGACAAACCCCTGATGTCATCCAACTTTGTAGTTCATAGTTAAACTGGAGGTTGGGCAAGAGTGCTCCCTTTGTAAAATGACTTGTTTTGATCCTATTGTAAAGCCTTGTTGATGACATAGTTTGGCGTGCACTATGGAATAATAAAATAATTTAATGAACTAAAATAACCATTATATCCATTTGCATTTAATGTAGGATCTTTTCTATACACTTGAGTCCAGTTATGGGTCTTCACCACCAGTCAGCTCTGAAAGATTACAGTATTATCAGCTACTATAAATACCAGTAGATCTGCTAGTTGTTAAATCCCTTTCATATTAAATCTGCTTTAAATGAGCAGAGTATGGCTCATTTAAAGGGATAGTTGCCCCAAAAATGAAATATCTGCCATCATTTACACGCATATTGTTTATGGTTTTTTGTTGTTGTTGTTCTGCGGAACATAAAATATATTTTGAGGAATGCCCATAATTTTGTTACCCATTTACTTTACTTTCATTGTATTTTTTGTCCTTTGATGTTTCACAGAAGAAAGAAAAGTTTCACAGATGGGTTAAAGATATTAGTGTTAGTGAATGATGAGAGATTTCTTATGTTTTGGGTGGACTATCCCTTTAAGATTCTGCAGAGGTGCCCTTAGTGCATAATGCCTCTTTAAATAAGCACATACAATTGGCCAGCCTTCATAAAGACTAGATGATCCATCCATCCATCCATCCATCCATCCATCCGCTACATTTTTTTTAATTCTAAATTCTATACATTTAATTTTGAGTTTTGATCCTGCATCCTGTTTGCATCCTTGAATTAAAAGCCCTTCTTAATTTAGTTCTCACTGCAGGACACAGTAGTGAACGTTTCTTGTATGGCATTTTTTTGCCATGATATTCCATTTTTGTTGCTGCTTTTTCAGGATGCTTCAAGTAGACTTTATCATTGTAATAATCAATATTAGGCTTTCAATCATCTATAGTACAGTGCTTGGTTTGTTGCAATAATGCAATGCTTGTTGCAAAATCAATACTTCCAAAAGCCTTTTAGTAAATCCACTGATAGACATTTAAGCAGCAGTATATCATCTGTTGCTCAAATGTGTATTTTCAGAGATCCCAGTGATTCATATCTACTTGTTGTAAATGAAAAATTTGTGAGTAATGGTCAAATAAAAAAATGTCCGTATAGGGACACTAACAGAACCAACATACATGTACATCAAACACAATGGGTTGTATATTTATACATAAAATAGGGATTTGTATACTTGGATATGCCACTGTTTATAATAATATATTGCCATAGGGGGTGTGTTTCCTTTCATTCTGTTATGAAATCCATGGGATAATATCTCATGTTGTGCTGCTCTTGTTGTGGTATGTATGTGGTCAACTTCCAAGCCACATTGCTCATTTCCTGCCTCAATGCACAGCCCCTCCTGAGGGCTAAAAAGCTAGCTATACATTTCTCTGAGAATGTATTGGTATTACAACAATACAATGTGACATTACAATGCAGTACAATGCATCCGTGACATCAGGACCAGTAAAAACTTAACAAGATGGAGGAAGAGACACTGTTTTAGATGCTGTAGAAAGATGGTGAGGAAGGAAACAAACTTTAGAGACAAGGTCAACACGCCTCAGATAGGAAACAAGATTTTGTTTGCTTGGGAAAAAAAAAACACTCCTTCCAATGAAAAAGTAAATACGATAGAAATCGGAAATCACAAGTCAAAGGGAGAGTTTGGGAAGGTTATAAAGGCTAAACACCCAACTTAATGCACTGACTCGGACTTAATTGAAAGGCAAGTGAGATCATTTCAAATCTGTTTATTGTGTACAGACTTAGTTAACGGACTTGAACCATCAGATTTAAGGATTTAATCAGATTTTAAATGTGTTGCACTAAATCTCATCATTGTCGCCTTGTTGTTTTTTTTTATATTCCAGCAGGCCACTCACTGACCTGACCCTCTGCTCTTTTGCGGTGACGTCTGGATGTTTACTTTATGCTCACAAATACATAATGCACTCACATTCCTCTCACAACACTTGGCTTCCTGTCTTAGCTTGTTTGGCTCTTTCCCACCCCCTCTCCTTCTCTTTTTGTCTTTCTTGTGTTAGCACAGGGCTAATTTTACTCCATGATGCCCTGACACATTCTCTTGCTCCTTGTGACCAATAATACTGTCCGTCGCAGTTAGTGCAGCTGTTGTTGAACGGATCTTATTACTGCCCCGATGATTCTTATGAAACCATTCTTCAACTGCTGGATTTGTGTTTCCACATGGTTGTTGATGTATATGTAACAGCCTGTGGGCACATACAGTACAGAACATCCTGAGGATGTGTGTGAAATGGTGTCAGGTCAAAAATCCTTTTCCATCTTTAAAGCTTTCTTTCATCTCTGCATGTTTCTCACCATGTTCATCGATTTTTGGAAGACAATTCCCTAGTGTCCCGCACTTCCTTTGCTTTCTCTGTTTCCCTCTCTCGCTTACTTGCTCTTCCGCTTCCTCAATCCATTCAGCATATCTTTTACGTTTATTCAGAATGGCATTTTTTCTCTTTTTGTCTTGGTTATATTTCTTTTAAATCACCACAAAATGAACCAAAAAATAGTTGTTGTATATCAATGTATTTTGTTATATAATATCATTCCACTTTTACTGTGTGCTTTTGATTGTGTTATTCAATTACACATAGACAGTGTATCCTACAAAGGGACCCACCAGCAGCACAGGGCCTCTTGGCATTCATCTTCATTTTGCTGGCTCACTCCTCACCTATTTTCCACCTGGTTGAATACGACCTGCTGTGCCCCCTAGAACTGCCATCTGAAGTGGCTTATTGAATCTAAGAGCCTGTCTGTCATAGGCCTGGCTTCAGTCTAACTCGAGCAGGCACTAGGACTGCATGTGGTTCAACTAAATCAGACTGTGTGCAACAAAACAGGATTGATTGACATTTACATTTATTCATTTAGCAGATGCTTTTATCCAAAGCAACTTACAAATGAGAACAATAAAGCAGTTAATAGGACAACAATATGCTAGTGCCTATGACCCTTTCCCTGTTTAATCTTAATCTTTTTTTTTTTTTTAGATCATAGATATAGAAAAGAAGATAAAGTGTTAGTATCAGATGTTGGTGAAAAAGAAGCCTTTTCTTGAAAATGGTCATGGTCATGAAGCTCTGGTTGAGTTATGGGCAGGTCATTCCACCAGCATGGGAAAGAAATTTAGTGGCTCTTTGAGATGGCACCACAAGACGGCGTTCACTTGCAGAGCACAAGTTTCTGGAGGGCACTTAAGTCTGAAGTAATGAGTTTAGGCAAATGGGAGCAGAGCCAGTGATTGTTCTGTATTTTTGGAAGACAGTTCCCTACTCAGTGACTTTTACAACCAGTGCAATTTTGTGAGGATATGAGTGATGTATGCTCTCTTCGGCTTGTTAAAGACCACTCTAGCTGCAGACTTTTGGATCAGTTGCAGAGGTTTGATAGTGCAAGCTGGAAAACCTGCCAGGAGAGCATTGCAATAGTCCAGTCTGGAGTTGTGTAGCAAGCTCTGATAGGAAAGACCTGATCCTCCTGATGTTGTATAAGGCAAATCTGCAGGACCGGGCAGTTCTAGCAATGTGGTCTGTAAAGTTCAATTGACCTAGCTGAATGGAGAAGTGGTGGTGTAGTGTTGGGTTGACCGAGACCACAAGCAACTCAACAAGGTTGAGTTGAAGGTGGTGGTCCTTCATCCAGCCAGAAATGTCTGTCAGGCAGGCTGAGATGCGAGCTGAATTAGTTTACAACAAAGAATGGCTGCTGCTGGAGAATTTAGATCATTCAGCCATTGTGTTTCTTATAGAAGATGAAGAATGAAGAATGAAGAATTCATTTTAAAAGAGGAACAGAAAACCGCGATTAAGGCATTTGCCGATCCAATTGGCTTTATGCACAGCTGCACTACTTCCTGAACTTAAGCCAGCTCCTTGTTTCCAGCCTGCAATTATTGGACAAATTGATTAATTCAGGTGTGACTGACCTCAGTAGTCACGGCAACAATAATCAGACACACCTGAATTAATCAAGTTCGGCCAATAATTGCAGACAGGAAACAAGGAGCTGGCTTAAGTTCAGGAAGTAGTGCAGCTGTGCATAAAGCAAATTGAGTGCAGAGGCATTTTCTTTCCTGGTTCGGGTGAAACGCCCCATAATCACACCCCAATGGAGCAGTATCAGACTCACATTCTGACTATCTGAGTATGACAACGTCAGGCTAAATAAATAGTGCAGTATTCCATAAAATTGTCCATTTTGATTTGATTCGGTGACTTTAATGCACTGTCCAATGAAGAAATAATGAGCCTATTCAATGTTAATTAGCCTTTCTAAATTATTACTATGATTGTGATCAGATGGTAATCAAGGGTTACTAGCACTATATATATATATATATATATATGTATGTGTGTGTGTGTGTGTGTATATATATATATATATATATATATATATATATATATATATATATATATACTTTTAGTTATATTTATTTTAACTATATAAAAAAAAGAAGAAAGAAAGAAAAACTCTAATGTTACTTTTAATGACTGGTCTTCAAACTGGGTTTCAGGTGTTAAAGATTGTGCAGGGGTGGATTCCAGGGAATAAAAAGTACTGGATTCAGCTTTTTGGAATCAGAAATCATAAGATTAGTTGATTTGTTAATCCACTAACAGCTTATACATTTTATTTGTAGCCTATAATTCACAGTAAGAAATAATTGTCACTCTTAGATCGCTCACTTTGGAGTGTTTTGTCTTCCAGGTAAATACACGGTAAATATGCTCATAATTATAGGAGGTTTATAATTAGGGTGGCATCAAAAAGTTTGAAAACACCTGAGTAAATATGCAATGTGTCGTCTAATCAAATGAGTCTGCAGATGAATCTTTAATCATGACGCTCTTTGGCAACTTTGTCTCTTTTGACTTTTGCTGCTTAATAAAGATTTAATTGCTTTAACGTGCTGATCTGAACCATATTCCGCACCTGCTCCGCTGAGGAGAGTTATTCCGAGCACTCACTGCTATTGTTAGATTGGTGATGTAATTCAACGTGGATTTGAAGCGGACGAGGACGGAAGAATGGAGAAAAGACAGATGACTGTGGTCCTGCAGCGCCTATACTGACTGCTTGCTTTGTTTTGATCTACGAGGGCACGCGGGATGTATTTGTATCATAGTTTACATGCTATCTAGGAAAACCTGATATTTTTTTTTTCGATTAACGTCGTACACCGGACCGCGAATGTAAACCCACAGAACTCAGAAGCACCACCGACGCCCCCTCTCCAGCCTCACTGGTTGGCTCTCACTCCTCACCGCAGCTCGTGTTGAGTTGACCCCCTCTGGACCAGAGGGAGAGCGAGAGAGAGAGAGCGAGAGAGAGAGCGGCTTGTGATGACAGCTGAGAGAAGAGCTCGGCCAGATGACCGTGTCAAACACCGACAGTCCCAGCAAGCATTCTCTCCACCGTTGTGACAGTCAGAGGCAGGTTTATTGCGGAGAAATGGACATTTGATCACTTGATTCAGAGTTGCAGCGAATGAGCTGGATTGCGTAAGACCGCGCGGTGATTTTGGAGTTCGAGCTTCTACGAGCGACTCTTCAAACATGAATATCACGAAGAATCCGCGTGTAAGTGATGACGTTACCGGCTGTGCACTTACAGATTTGATTTCTCGTTATGATCACGATGGAATGTTTTGCTTGTACGGTCAGGGATTGTTTTATAATAAGTCTTATGTCGAAAATATACCCCTAGTTTGATAATGCATCTGTGGGTGTAGCGCTGCGCTATTTCGTGCAGGTGCGCGTGCAGCAGCAAGGTCAAATGCCCGCGCGCACGCAATACCTGCTGCGTAAACATGATGATGCACGGAGGAGGCCTGCTCTTGTCAGTCTCTATTTTACTATATTTGACTATATATATTTTCGCTATGCTAATTTTTTTTTTGTGGAAAAATTTGCTCTATTCTCGTTTTTAAAAAGTTGATACGTTTTTATCCAATTATTTGTTTAATTAAGATATTTATGTCAGCCATAAAGAAGGGCTGTAAGTTTGTCAAAATGACAAGATGCTGCAACATGCATTGCCAAAACAGAATAATGTCATTAAAATATTGGAATAACATTCATATTAATTATAATGATTGCACAGCATGGATAGTGGTATATGAAGCACCCCATATCTTGAATTTTGTGATCATTCACATGCATTCATGAATACATTTTAGGGTCTTGATGTTTGTCAATAATATGAAATATTTAATCCGGAAAGGACAAAACAAATGATAATGAATGAACCCAAAATGTTCCATATAGAACCTTTTTCCTGCTTACAAAGAACCCTAAAGGGTTCTTATTGAACCCTTAAAAAGGGTTCTGTATAGAACCTTTCAGGGGTTCCAAATAGTGCTGATAGAACCTTTTAAGGTTCTATATAGAACCTTTTCTTCTAGAGTGTAGGAATTCATTAATCTTGAAACAATGCTTCTGTACTGCAGTAACAAAACTCTGTGAGAGGGGATTATTTTCTGGGGGATAAAATCAAAGAAAGGATGGGTCTTTGTGGGCCCATTGCTAAATTTTCTCTTGCTTTGTTTGTAATGGAAACATTTAGTGTTGTAATCTGCCATGCTAGTATATACTGGTTCTGACACTGTAAAGTCTTCTTACACAGCTCATGGCTGAGAGAGCATTAGTGGTTAAATCCGTAACTTCGAGTCTAGTTGACTTGCAGGGATTTATAAGGTCTGTTTACGTAAACAGCATTGCCGAATAATAATGCCTGTGTAAACAAATCGCTCTTTTGGACCTATTTTCATTGAGGTAGTCTGATTCACAAGATCGATCTGACAATTCTTTCACAAATCAAGATTTCTTTCTGGAACCAGTCTGAGCTGTTTGAGTCACCAAGATAAATCTCTTTCAGACATGTTTGATGTGTGATTTTTATTTGGAATATTATATAATAACGATTTGACTAATGGAATGAAACGGAATTTTAATTGCAGAAATGTGTTATTGTTTAATGTAAATGCAAATATATAAAGTATTTGATACACTGCTGTTTTTGCAGTTTTTCCCACTTACAAAGTATGTAGAAGTCTGTAATTTTTATATTTAGGTACTCTTCATCTGTGAGTGACTAAAATAAAAATCCAGAAAATCACATTGTATGATTTTTATAAGTAATCCATTTGCATTTTATTGCATGACATACTGTAAGTATTTGATGACCTACCAACTGGTACCAACCAGCTCTCACAGACCAGTTATTTGCTCTTTAAGAAGCCCTCCTGTTCTCCACTCATTGCACCTGTTTGAACATGTTAACTGTATAAAAGACACTTGTCCACACACTCAATCAAACAGACTCCAACCTCATCAATGATCACGAGGAAGATGATGGAACAGCCCAGAACCACTCGGCAGGACTTGGTTAATGACCTGAAGGGAACTGGGACCACAGTCTCAAATGGTGCTTTTCCACTGCATAGTACGGTACGGTTCGGCTCAGTACGCTTCGACTCGGCGCGGAACAGTTCGGCTCGCTTTGCGTTTCCACTGCAGTACTACCCCTTCAAAGTGTGTGGGACTGATCGTTATTTGCGCGCGCCTCTACTGCCATGACATCATCTTAAAAGCGCCACATTTTCAAACCCACAACACAGGAACAATGGAGACTATCGAGGGGATGATGTTCCTGTTTCTCGGTATGTGGTTGTTTTTAACTGCTAGATGGAAAAATGTGTTTAAAATGAGGCTGATGGCAGCAAAACAAAAATACTGCTAAAAAAGTGTCTCGTGTCTCATGTCGCAAATCCAATGATGCTAGTAGTGACGCTGGTAGTTACTATTCTGTCTGACCAATCAGTGATCTGCAGTGTTTCACGTCACGTTTTAGTACCGGTACGGTATGCTTGAAACCTCAACAGACCAGGTACCATTTAAAGCGACCTGAAGCGAACCATACTGTACCGTACCATGCAGTGGAAAAGCACCACAAGTGAGCAGTACCGAACCGTACCGTACTATGCAGTGGAAAAGCGGCAAAAGAAAATCATTAGGAACACAATGCCGTCAAGGATTAAAATCCTGCAGCGCACGCAAGGTCCCCCTGCTCAAGCCAGCGCATGTCCAGGCCCATCTAAAGTTTTCCAATGACCATCTTGATGATCCAGGGGAGGAATGGGAGAAGGTAAAAAAAATAGAGCTTTTTGGTCTAAACTCCACTCGCCGTGTTTGGAGGAAGAAGGATGAGAACAACCCCAAGAACCCCATCCCAACCGTGAAGCATGGAGGTGGAAACATCATTCTTTGGGAATGCTTTTCTTCAAAGGGGACAGGGCGACTGCACCATATTGAGGGGAGGATGACCGGGGCCATGTATTGCGACATTTTGGCCAACAACCTCCTTCCCTCAGTAAGAGCATTGAAGATGGGTCATGGCTGGGTCTTCTGGCTTGGCAACGACCTGAAACACACAGGCAGGGCAATTAACGAGCGTGTCCATAAGAAGCATCTCAAGATCCTGGAGTGAACTAGCCAGACTCCATACCAGAACCCAATTGAAAATCTTTGGAGGGAGCTGAAAGTCCGTATTGCCCAGCGACAGCCCCGACACCTGAAGGATCTGGAGAAAGGTCTGTATGGAGGAGTGGGCCAAAATCCCTCCTGCAGTGTGTGCAAACCTACACAGGAACTACAGGAAACCTATGAACTCTGCAATTGCAAACAAAGGTTTCTGTACCAAATATTAAGGTCTGCTTTTCTGATGTCATGCAATAAAATGCAAAGGAATTACTTAAAAATCATACAATGTGATTTTATGGAGTTTTGTTTTAGATTCCGTCGTCACTCACATTTCAAATTACAGACTTCTACATGCTTTGTAAGTGGAAAAAGCTGTAAAATCGGCAGCTTGTCAAATACTTGTTCTCCCCTCTGTATATGTATATTTAGGCTCTAAATAATTTTTTTGAAACATAATATGTTACTCTGATTGTCAGGGAGCATGTGATGTAAAAGAACCACTGAATTGCTTTTTGAAACCGGTTCTTTGATTCCCGGAAATGAGCCAGGCTTCCAGCACTCACTTCAGTTGTGGTGGGATTGTTTATTATGTTACATCTACGGTCCTCCTGTTAAATAGCTCCCCTTTTATATCACAAATGTCTCAAAATGGCACATGATCTCTATAACTTAAATTGTTTAATTAGCACTCCCTTATCAAACCGTTTTTGTTTTGTGTCCTCTATTTTTCTCTTTTTATTGAGTCAATGTGTTGTGAGGGTTCAGTGTCAGGACCAGACACTGAACCCTGAATCAGACCGCCAGTGGTTTAATGCAGAAAAGGTCAGGTTTGAAGAGATGATCAGATGCAGAGACAGCTTGCTCTTTTCGCTTTGAAGATTTCTTGGATTGTTTTGAATCCTTTTGGTCGTGAATCTCGACGTGGTGTTTTCTCTCAGGAATTGAATCAATAAAGATCAATGTGGGAATGTTTGGTGGCCTGTCATGATGTACAGAATTCAGTTTAGGCCCACTAGATCCTGCTGCTGCTGCTGCTGCAGTTGAATCATTACCGTTTAGTCTGACTGCATTTAGAGAATCAATATTTGCTGGAGAGATGCTGTTCCTTCTTGCCGATTGTCTACAGAGATGCAGCTACAACATATGAGAATTGCAGCTTGAGAAATCACAGCTTCAGACTGTAGATTTCAGGTTAGTTTCGCTTTGATTTTGAGATAAAATTCCTATCTTCACATATTCAATTATTAAATTGGAGATGGTTGGGTATGTAACAACCATAATTTGAATCGATTAAGCATTTATTGCAAATAAGTGCCTCTTAGACCATCATTCTGTTCAGATTTTTCAGTGGGAGAGTTGCTCAGCACAGACATTTACTGTCAAGCAGACCTGTATAGTTTAGTTTTGACAGTGCCGTTTATCTGCACGGACCATGAGAATGACAAGAGATGGACAGGAACAGAGATGAAGAGATGGACAAGAGGATTTCTTTTCTCTATTAGAGGCTTGGCTTGTATGACTGAGTGAAGCAGTGCTCTTACTATTTTATGGCTGCCGGTCTGAGAGGTTGAAATGCTGGCCTGTTTATCACACTGGAGTATTTCTGAATTCTCAGCTTCATTCACACTCACATTGCCCATATGGAAGTGTGTGTTCACGAGTGCTTGCTCATGTGTTTGCTTGTGTACAGTGGAATCAGTTTCTTGCTGTCTATATGCACACACCAAAAGATTAAAAAGTGTGAATCAGCAAACCATAGAAAAAAGCGATCTGAAGTGATCTGCTATTAATTATATGTAAAAAAATATTTTACTATATTTGAAGAGTTCAGATGCAAAAGCCTCTAAATGCCGTTTGAAATTTTCTTCTAGAATGATAATTTTTATCAAGCTTGTATATTTAAGTTTAGTGATTTCACTTAAATGGCAATGATAATTACCTATTAATTGTTATTTAAGTGAAATACTGAACTTAAATATACAAGTTTGATAAAAATCATCATTAAAGAAGAAAATGTCAAATGGCATTTAGAGGCTTTTGCATCTGAACTCTTCATTTGACTTTGTATGTGTTTATTTTTAAACAAACAGAGAATACTTTCTATATGTCATTGTGATTAAATTCAAAATATTGAATATAAGATCAGTGAAAATGTTGCTAAAAAATTTAAAGCATGGTTTTCATTTACAATTAGCATATGACAATTTACAAAAACTTTCCGTTGTGTTGCGGGCGGCTTTATTTCGTTGTGTTGTGGCTTATTTCCATTGTGTTGCGGCTTATTTCCATTGTGTTGCGGCTTTATTTTGTTGTGTTGTGGCTTATTTCCGTTGTGTTGTGGCTAGGGGTGTAACAATATATCGTGCACCAATATATCGCAATACAAAAATGCAACAATGTGTATCGTAGATAGTGTCAATATGTATCGGGGATAGTCCCCCCAGAATAAAAATTACTGAGAAAAAAAGTTTTAGTGTAATACATTAAACCACTATATGAAGAGTTCAGATGCAAAAGCCTCTAAGTGCCATTTGAAATTTTCTTCTAAAATTATCATTTTTATCAAGCTTGTATATTTAAGTTCAGTAATTTCACTTAAATGGCAATGAAGATTAACTATTAATTGTCATTTAAGTGAAATTACTGAACTTAAATACACAAGCTTGATAAAAATGGTCATTCTAGAACAAAATTTCAAATGGCACTTAGAGGCTTTTGCATCTGACCTCTTCATATATAATGTTGATTATAATGTATAACAATGCAATGGGGAATATTTGTAGGTCCTGATAATGCCAAATGTCTGATGTTACCAATAAAAAGTGGCCGACATTATTTTAAATATATCTTGTCAGTGAAAGAATGCAAGCATATTCATCTACATATAAATTCTTTATTTTCAGCTTCAGAATCATGAATATTGTTATTCTGGTGTCACCATTCTCCATGGGTTACAAGCACAGAGTCCAAGCCTATTCATTTAAACCCACAATGTAATATCAACCTTTTACCATATGTCCTGGAGTATCGCAAAATATCGTATCATGAGTTCAGTATCGTGATATGTATCGAATCGTGACATGAGGGTATTGTTACACCCCTAGTTGCGGCTTTATTTCGTTGTGTTGTAGCTTATTTCCATTGTGTTGCGGCTTTATTTCGTTGTGTTACTACTGGGCCACCGTAAATAATAGACAAAGACTGTTTCAACTGATTCACAGAAATGAATCAGACTATACCTGCATGCTTAACCCTAACACTAGATAATACATACTCTTTATGTATGTGTATGTCAGGGTGGCACATTTTCAGAAAAGGCAGAGATGTATTGTGTTGGAGAGAGTGTTGTGAAGTATAATTATATTTGAGTTATTAAATATGCGTGTGTCAAAGCTTTGTTTTAATACTTATCTATGAAAGCAGCATTAGTGGGAGAGAGGGCAGTGTGTGGGCTCTGTGTGTGTAGGTTATAACTGTGCACTGCTGTGTGTGTGTGCGTGTGTCAGTTGCTGTGTGTTGTGTGCTTTATCTGGAGGTGGTTGCTTAGTGCATACGGCGGACCACACTCAAAACACCAAAATCCCACACAAGCAGCCTATTTTATGTGTTTATATAAAGCGTGTTCCTCAGGGGTCTTTTGCTTTAATAGCTCAACGACCTGTTTTTACAAAGGGAAACTTAGTATGCCATCAAAGTGCTGAGCTGGTATTTCTATTTACATGCTGACTGTTAGTGACCACTAGAGCACAGACACACTTATTAAAGGGATAGTTCACCCAAAAAATTAACAATGATTTACTCACCTTCAAGCCATAGGTGTACATGATATTCTTCTTTCAGACGAATACAATTGGAGTTATATTAAAAAATGTCCTGGCTAATCCAAGCTTTATAATGCCAGTGAATGGGAGCCCAACATTTGAAGCCCAAAAAAGTGCATCCAACCATTATAAAAGTAATCCACACAGCTCCTCCTGGGGGTTAATAAAGAAAGACGTGTTTGTTTAATACAAATATGCTCTGCTTTATTTAAAAGATGGTTTTGGGTACATTTTTTATTCACATGATAGTGGCAGAAGTCAATGATCAAATGATAATTAGAAGATAATTGACCGGAAAAACCAATTTTCTGCATTTTAAAGCGCATAAAAACATTAATCTGCCAGGATGCAGTCCCAGCAATATTATGCAAGATCACTTTTGTCCACAATCAAGCAATGAGAGGGTGATTTTGTGCCTCTGTCCGATTTTCATAATTCTGTTAGTGAATCGGGTGCTAAAACAATGCAGACAGGGCAAACAAATAAGCATTATCGGCAGGTGCTCTTCACTCAAACCTTTATTTGGAGAACACACAAACCACACTGAGACCAGCATTTTTGCTATTTTTCCATACTGCTTATTCTGTGTGTATGCATGGATTTGTTTGACCTACCAAAACTATGTGTGTTACTAGAGCACATCTTAACAGACAGAACTAGTGCAGATGCCCTATATGTCTTAAAATATCTCTTCTTCTACTTCCCTCATTTACCCCCTCAAGTAACACTTACCCTGTTTTTTTTCTAACTTGATAAATTTAGTATGCTTTCTTTCAATGGCCTTAATGGCATTTTCTCTTTCCATCAGTCCCCTTTTTCAATTTGTTTGTTTTGCTTCTTTCTCTGTTTTGTCCCAGTTTTCTCTTTTTTCCCATGTTTTCAAACGTTCCCAGTCTTGCTGTAAGTTGCTCTCAGCATGCGAGAAAGAGCTCGGAGAAATGCAAGTCTGTCTGTCTGTGTATTTGCATGTGTAAGAAATCTGTTGCCTCTCCATCCATCCAATGCTGTTGTTTTCAGATTGTGTGTGAACAGAAATGGAATAAATCTATGTTTGTTATTGCTAAGATTTTTAAATGTGCGTTTTTTTTGTTCCATCATTACAAAAGTTTTAAACGTAAATTAAGACATTGAAAATGTGCTGTGATAGGCTCAAACATCACCACAAACCTATAAAACTAGCAGTTTGGAACATGGATGGATGTTTAACATGATACATGGGGGCTGCCATGTTGAGATCATTTGAATACTACTCGGTCTTTTGGTCTCGATAACTGGAAAGTGTTATTGGACATTTTCAATCACTGAATAATTTAATCAGGGCTGAGAGTGTCATTGATAAGAAAAAGTTTGTGTTTGCATGATTCTGCAGCCGCACCATTTGGTGTCTGAGACGGCTGCCATGTTGGCTTAAGTAATAAAGTGCACCCTCCTCAAAGGTATGCAGATTATACATTGGATGTCTTATTTACTCATGTAAGGTACATTGGAAATGCCCTAAACAACATTCCTGCAAACAGCACACAAGCTCCACACAGACTCTTTATTGATTACTTGTATTAGTGTAGTTTAATGTGAGTGAGAAGACAAGGGAAAGGCAACAGATGGGAGGGAGCTCGAGGGAGCAAGCAAGCAATACTAAAACAGTTTTTTCCCCCCCTGCACACTAGCCCTCAGAATGACAAAATGATACAGTGCTTGAATTGTCATTCAGCTCTGAGCTGGATGACTAATGGCCTCTTTCGTTCGCTCACTCCCTGATGATTGCTTATGCATACACTCCTCTTTGCAATCATCTTGCAAGTAAAACTAAAGATTAGAGAATTAGGAAAAAGATTAGGAAACAAAAAAAACAAAATCTGCAGATTTCTTCTCATGATCCACCTTTCCTGCCCAGGTCAGTTTGTGCAGGTTCTCCCATAATCATACTGGACGTGAATGACAGGACAATGCTTTATGTGCTAAAGAGGATTTAGTGCATGTCATTGTGGATTGAAATGAATGAGTGTTATTCGAATGATGTGAGATGGATTTTGAATGACTCATGCTTAAGTTTGCTGTTCGTAACATTCATAAAAGTTCTTATGAATGAGCTGGTTGTTGGTTGCTACCATTCAGAAGTTTGGGCTCAGTTAGATTATTTTCTTTTAGAAGAAATTAATACTCTTCTCTACAACAGGTTAATAATACTTATAAAACATACTTAATACTCTTTTATACAAATTTGTCTTCTTCAAATCAGCATATTTTTATCATGTGACAATGGCTGCTGAAAATTCAGCTTCACTATCACAGGAATAAATATATTAAAATAAAAATAATATTTTATAATATTACTGGTTTTACTGTAATTTTTAATAAATAATAAATGCAGCCTATAAATGTAAATAATAAATGTAGCCGTGGTGAGAATAAAGGCAATCCTAAAAAAAAAAAAATTCCTGCTGATATAGACAGTTATTTTGCACATAGGTGCAGAAAACACATGCTAGTTGACAGTCGCCTATAGTCCTTTTGGTGTGTTTAAGTGCAGATTGTTGGCCTGTGCCTTATAGAGTCCCCCTGTAGTCAAAAATTTTATTTCTTAAAACTCATCTTTGATCATTCATCAAAATGAAATGCCTTAAACACCAAGTAACTTTTCCTCTGTGTTCGCCCTACACGTTGGAAGTGGAATTGTCCATTACTGCTGTCGTAAATAATTTAGCCTACCGCATCCTACTGTCGCACACACAGGCACATGCTCTCAATTTATCTGGCACCGGCTTTGGAATCATGATGACAATTCAAAAGCTACCCGGCTGCTAGGTATCTTACATGTAGTTTACTTAATTTGTAGTTTTCTTATGTCTCATTCGGACTACAGAAACGGGACCCGATCTGGCAATCTTACATAGCGTGGATATATCAGATAAAGGACCGCAAAACGGTGGCATATGTGCATTTCACCATGTCACGACTTGATGAACCACTATAACCATTTTGAAAACCTTATTTTAAGGTAAAAAAATCTTACTTAGTGTTGCTTTAAAATAGATTGAATGTATCTCAAGTCAACACCCTTACCTTGTTTAGGATATGCAGTTCTATGAATATAGAAATTAGCCCCGTCTCCTCCACGCACTCACACCAGCTCAGAGATCTACTCCTTGAGGTTACAAGGTATTCAGAAACACCAACGATTTTAAACTGCGTTTTTGAGACTGTCTTTGGTTCACTGCAGTTTTAAGGAGAAAATAATCCGCAATTTTTTTGACTTCTGCATTTGTACATGGTTTGTCTTAAAGCATAATAAAAACACCACATAGACGTATACACAACATTAAAATCTTGATTTTCACCACATTTAAGAGTTTAAGAGACTTCTTTTAAATTTACGAACATGTTTAGCCACTATTAGCAGGAGTGTGAACCCATTGATCCATCTTTCTCTGGTCAGGTGGGCTCATGGCAGCTGAGTTTGTGTGCTCAGCAGGGCCAGAGCAGTTAATCCCGCCTGCAGACCTGCACTTTAATAGACATGCTAATGAAGAGCTCTGTCATAAGGTACACCAGTCACACAGCTGCGTTTGTGCATTAATTAATGAGTAGTGTATTGGGAAAACCATAACAAAAGGCTTCACTGCTTTGTTACAACACTTGCTTTTAGCATCAAATGCAAAATGACAAAATAAATAAATAATTTATTTATTTGAGTGAATGAGTTGCCGCAATGAGCAGCAACTGTGAGTGTACAAAGCAGACTGATGTTGATTCTACAGGGGGTCTTTCTGCTGTTCGAGCTCTTTATGTGCACACACACTCACTCTCACACTTGATCTTAATGAGGCACAACAGCTCAGTTACACACAGTCTGAAATAATGTACAACAAAAAAGGAGAGAGAGAGAGAGAGAGAGAGAGAGAGAGAGAGAGAGAGAGAGAAAAAAAGGGGGGTGGGGGTGATGGGTTTGCTGATTTGTGGAGCCATACGTTTTTAAGTCTGTTGGTCATTTTGGAGGTTCAAGGATGTCTATAATACCTGGAAAAATGTATCCATTTGCATTTCCATTCTTAGGCTATGTTTATACAGAAACGATCTGAAGAGAAATGCAAAAGTGGCATTGCGTTATAACTTTTTATTCTGCATTTAGAGAAGCGTTATGGGTGGGAAATATGTGTGCATAAGGTGACGCAAAAGTGTGTGAAATTTGATGTAGTATGCACTCCAGGCTGCTAGGTGGCAATGTGAAGCTGATCTTTGACTGTCTAGCAGACTTTTTTACCCTTTAGATGGGAACGCGATGGTGGAGCATTTTTAAGATTTCACTTTTTTGCGTTTTTTAAGCCTCAAAAATGCCATTGCTGTGTAAACGAAAGGCACATCTGATAAAATATGTTTACGTTTTCACCCGCGAGCGTTCTCGTGTAAACAGGGCCTTATCTAAAGCAGTTGCGCAGATGGCGCAGCTCTAATCTGGAACTATGCGATTTGAAATATGTTGGCTTTTGCTTATGAGTGTTCAGTTCTGAGCATACTTATTTTTGAGCCAATCAGATGAGCTGTAAATGTCACGTGACTATCCCTGACTCTCAATGGAGAAAAATACCAACAGAGTGTGCAGTCTTAAAAGGATACTCCACTTTTTTTGGAAATAGGCTCATTTTACAACTCCCCAAGAGTTAAACAGTTGAGTTTTACCGTTTTCTAATCCATTCAGCCGATTTTCAGAAGAATTTCAGTGACCAGACAGTTTCTGGTCTCATTGACTTCCATAGTAGGAAAAATACTATGGAAGTCAATGAGACCAGAAACTGTCTGAATACTGATATTCTTCTAAATATCAGAAAATCGGCTGAATGGATTCGAAAACGGTAAAACTCAACTGTTCAACTCAAAATGAGCCTATTGTAGAGTATCCCTTTAAGGCGGGCGTAAACAGGGTCATAATAACCAGCCAAATGTGACCTCTTGGTCGGGTCAGTAAATGAGATAATCTAAGTACACCTCTGTTCTGTTTGTCAGTTATTGTTTATCTGGATTTCCTTTTACATCTGTGGTGTAAACACTATGATCTAATAGCTGCATGCGTACCTTTAATAACCAAAAGCTGCTACATGCATAGTTAATGTAACGGAAAGTGAGGTCAAGTCATACAGAATCATACATCTGCAATCATGCATCTCAGTCATTCATCAAAGTTAAAACAGTGTGAAGGAGAATAAAAGCTGAGCTCTGTTGCATTTCAATGCAGTCCATTCACAGCAAGAGCTGACATTTAAAGGGGACAAGAACAAAACAAGATTTTCCATGCTATTTTTAAATAAGAGTTCAATGTATGTACACATATACTGTGGTCATTCACAACACAATGAACTTTAGTCCACACTGTCCACATTTATGGAAAATGTATAGTTCAGAAGTAATCATGGTATTTTATTATATAATCATGTTATTAAGTCCTTTTTTTTACATATTGGATCATGTAAAATAGGAAAAAATGGGTGTTTTCAGCACTCTTACCTGATCCAGCAGGCCATCCTTAATTGTTGAACCCTAAAGTAATGCACAATATATTGTAATACAATTTAGTTTGAATAAATACACAATGTGTATACTGAAGCTCAACGTATCTACATTAGTGTTGATCTGGTGTAAACCTGATACTGTAGTACACTGGTCCTCCAAGGTCACGGCTTCCACTTTTTATCACAGCTCTATACTTAGAGCAGCCAGAGGTGCTTAACTTCCAATTAGCTGGCTTGAGCTGATTAGAGACCAGTCCCACACTCTGCGTTCAACAGCATCAAAGTCTGAGATTAACAGCCATAAGGGAATATAGATCAGCCCTAAGTGTGTCACTGAAGCATGCAGACCCCCCACACACCTCTTACCTCCACTAGCCTAGAAACTGAGCCTGTAAGGGGTTTACCAGGGATCCCTAGAGCCGGGACATTACCTGGTTGAAGAAGGGCAGCGAGTGTCAGGCCTGAGGTGAACATGCTGTGTTTGGGTGTGGAGAGAGGATCAGTGGCTGTCGCAAATGAAGGAACCTTAGAGAGAATCTGTGCGCCTGTGGATGGTTTGCCCGTCTTTTTTCACAATATAAAGTGAATACTGAGCAAATCCTGCTCGATTCATGTCAGTGGTCAAACCAGAGTGTATGGTTCCATGGCTGATAGTTTAACTTTTTTGTTGTTGTTGTTGTTAGTTGTTGTTTGTTTTATTTACTATAATTAATGCGTTATAATTATTTCTAGAAATATTTGGGATTTTCTAAATATTATTTCCAGGCCTGGGAAAGTCTTCGAAATTAATATTAAATTAATACCTTTTAATTATTATGGGTTAAATGACTGTTGTGAATATATATTTTTCTTTATGTTGAGATCTAAAATGTGACTCTTGTATAGAGCTTTGTAGAGTAAAAAATGCTTGAAATGTATGATGGTGATGTTCAATGTGATTTTTTTTTTAATCTTTTTTTTTTCTTTTTTTTGTGCAATGAATCCCATTTACAAAATGATTTGAATAATTTTTAGTGAATCAGTCTGAATCAGAATGATTTTTGACCATCAGTATCCAGTTACCACAAATAACTGAAAAGGGGATGGAAGAGTCATGGGAATGCATTGGTCAAATAAGTGAGAACCCTATTAGAATAAAATCTGAGATTATAGATTATCAGTCTATTGCTTGCAATTTCATCATATCACTGATTGAATGTTAAGATGAAGGTTTTCCTAATTCAACTCCATTCAGTTCATAAAGAAAAAAAACAAATTTCTATTCTTCTGATTATATAAAGCCATTCATTTCATTTAATGTTACAAACAGATTTTTTACTAATCAAAATATACGTAAAACATTACTGATTCTGGTTAAGGCAAGATCTATAACTCAAATTGTGATTCTTTGGCTTTGCATATGCAGGTTAAGTGAGGTTATACCATAGGCTCAAAACACACACAGATGTCGGTGCTGATTCCCAGATAGCACACACACCTACACAATTTAAAATATATATTTTCCAACACAGATGTGGGCTGTGTACTGTCAAAGTTCTCACAGCTCAAGCTTGCACATGTATGCTCACACCCCTTCTTTTTTCTGTCTCAGCCTGTGCAACTCTCTCTAACACACACACAGACACCTCTTTTTCCCAAACACACATTTACACACACCCTTTTTCAGTTGTCCAAAACCAGCTGTGTTGGAAGGCTTCTCGCCTTTGTGTGGGAACAGCTGGCTGGAGAGCCATAGTCACACACTGCGCATTTTAGACAGCCCTCACACACACATACACAACACCATCTCAAATGGCCCATTGTGTGCTAATAATGAGACTTGTGTATTGCTGTGAAGCTTAAATGGGATTCCATTTTGGCCTATACGCAGTGCTAACAGGGTGAAAACTGTGTGTCTGGAGGACAACTGGCCTGTTGAAGCTGTTGTTTTCCTTCGAGTCTTTGCAAGTGATTGAGCTTCCTCTGGCAGTGTTTCTTTTTAAGTAGCGTTCTGAACTGGGTGAAAGGGTTAACGCTGGTCAACTGAACCCTGCCCATAGCAGCTTTGCTGTGAAATCCAAACCATAGAAATTTGACTCTTCAACCTCTAGAGTGGATTATTTGTGTCATTAGTCACTAAGTGTTTATCTGAAAATTTGTACAGCTTGTTTTCCTGTTGTAAATGAAGAAAATTAGGGTTATTTTGAGGGAGTATACTATAGTTACTATGTGCATTTTGATCACATTGCTATTTTTGAAGTTTTGTTCCAAAACTGAGGGTCTGTAAGATTTTTTTTTTATGTTTTGAAAACTCTCTTATGCTCACCAAGGCAGAATGTTTGATAAAAAATCATTAATAGTTGTTTTAATTGTGATGATACACAATATTACTGATTTTAGATCAAAACATTTTTGGACAATTTTCAAAGTCTTATTGTGTCTTTGCTAAACAAACACTTTAAAAACGACTGACCCTAAACTTTTGAATGGTAGTAGTGTTGACATACTGTATATATTAATAATTACACAATGAAATAAAATAATGATGAGGATATAATAGTGTATTGATACTATTTATATTTTTAGTTAAAAATAATTTATATAGTTTGTTGAATTACACAATAACATAAAAGCATTACATATCAAATGTATTTATAATAACAAAACAGAGATATTATAAATGGTCTGTATGGATAATACTTGTGTGGAATGCTAGCTATAGCATGCTATGCTTATAGTATGTCAATATACAATAGTATCTAAGTAAGCTTAAGTCTTGAGTCTCAACTTGTTAGTATGATTCATCTTTTATGTAACTGAATATATTAGCTTATTCAGAAGGATTTGCCTTTTGCCCTATAAAGAAAACTGAATCACCAAAACTTTACTCAG
The DNA here is from genome assembly GCF_988280905.1 of Pimephales promelas. NCBI lineage: Eukaryota > Metazoa > Chordata > Actinopteri > Cypriniformes > Leuciscidae > Pimephales > Pimephales promelas. The sequence continues at coordinate 25,483,436 of NC_142772.1, forward strand.
TCATTGGTGTCCCTTTTTGCCCCTTCCAACCCCACGTGTCTCCTTCCCAAGCTCATTTCTCTACATCTACATCCGTACCAACTATCAATGGGAAAGTCCAATACTGTCCGTTTGAACCACAAGAACAAAAAGAGGAGAGCTGAGATCGGGTGGATCGGATGGGGAAGGCGTGTGCATATTTGTGGTTGACTGATTGGAGGCTGACTGGCCTGGCCTCAGGCAGTGAAATCCAGTGTGCCTGTGGGTGTGGTCAGTGATTTGGCCTTTTCAATTGGTGTTTTGCCTTTGGGTGTCACCATATTTTCTCTCTACTTTGTGAGAAAGTCAAGGTTCGGAAACGTAGAAGAGCACATTAATTAGTGTGTTGCGAACTTTTAACTTGACAAATTGTTAAAGTAGCTGAAGAATATAATGCCACTCTTTTCTCTCAAGTAGTCTGCCTTAGTGCTAAAGGTCATAATTTTCTGTGTTTTTTTTTTTTTTTTTGAGGCCTGTGGTTAACATAGTTGGCCATTTTCCAGTGCTTCTTATGTTCACACCCATTTAAGTAGCTGTAAGCAAAAGTGATCCAGGTCATACTGTGCTTTTAAGTTGGTCAGTGTAGCCCTGAAGATTTAATTTCATATTTCTCTTTAGCCTTGCAGTTCAGAAGTAACAGCTGCTGCTGCTGTCAGTCAGGAAAGCTTCACACAGATGACTGCAGCCAAGTTCTCATGACAGGAAATGACTTCACAGCATTTAAATCCTCTGAGAAGAGCTACAAATCCTCTGAGATGTGAACTTTGACCCATTAAAGGCATATAAAGGCAAACAAAAGCAACAGCTCTCCGTATTGCTGTTCATCTGCATACAGTATGTTTCATTCTGGATGTTTGCTGTTATAATGTCTTAACTAACTAGCTTCATCAGAAAGTTCATATGGTTGTCTAAAGTGATCTAAAAAGTTAATTTACCAGGAAACTTGCAATGATATGGAAACATTATTGTTGACAAAGAGTTATCTCATACAAATGCTAATTACTAATTGCTAACATACATTGGCTGAGACTTGAGGATCTGTTTTCTGATATCTTTGCTGGTAATAGGAGAGAGGTCAAAGTTTAAGATTTAGCCTCAGCGTGAGAAACAGAGTAGGCAAAACAAACAAGTGGAAAAGAGCATTATCCCAGAGAGAAATGTCCTTCAGGATGTCATTTCATGCAATTATAACCCCAGAGGGCCTAACTTAAAATTGGTATTTGGTAGGCTGGATTAGTTCACAGTGGCTAATGACAAAATGTTAGCAAAATTATACTAATGGGCTTTTCACGCTATTCTTAACATTGTCTTAATATGCAGATTACGTCCACTTTTAACCCAGGCTTAAGCAACATTTCACACTGGTAATGTTAAAAGAGGGTTAGCACTGTTTTTAACCCTGGGGTAAGAGGCATTGCAAAGCCTAGGGCTAATTGGATGAACATTAGGTTTGTTTACATGCACTGATTCTCATCAATGAATCCAATCCAGATTCAAAAAGATCTGTTTATATCAACTAAACGTTCCAATTCAATTCACAGTTCATTTAAATGTGAATTACTTTTATTCAAACACAACTTCATAGCATACACAATGCCAAGAACTGGAGGTACTGTCACCGGAGCTACTGTGAATTTTTGCCTTAATGACATATTTATCAGAAGATATTTTTTATTATCAAATAATTATTAAATATTCAGCTCATAAGACAAATTTGGAAGATGTAAACTAACATACATACATTATGCTTGTAAGACATACAATGTGATGGTACTGCGCAGGGTACTTTTGAATCCGATTGAGAAAATAGTCGGATACAAGCATTTGCGTACTTAATTTTTTTTTACTGTTGATTGGATTATTTCAGGTCTACACCACTTCTTTTAATCCGATTGAAATATCGAAATGTCAAACTGGATTATTTCAAGCATATAAACAAACAACAAAAAAAATGGTTACAACCTGTATGACTCACTTCTGTGGAAGATATTTAGAAACAACCAGAAAAAAAAGTTTGAGTTTTTCAAGTATGAAAATGTCTTTATAAACATGTGGGCTGGAGTGAATCAAGCTGCAAACATGCTGGCGTATTAATGTGCTTTAGATGAGCATCTCATTATCCGGCTCCATGTGGCTGGTTCCTCTGTTTACATTCTTTCATTTGACATTATAAAGCCATTAGTTCACATGAATTATTGAAGGTATTTTCAGGGGGAAAGACTTCAAATTTATAGCCTATCCTCCAAAGACCATAGTCATTTCCCATGACTCGCGTCCCCTGACACTGAAAAAAAAAAGTACTTCCGTTATCCCTCCTGCGGTCATATTGCCACATTACACATGTCTCCTGTCTGCCGGTGGTTTTGAGAGTGCTTTGAGAACATTGTGTAAAAAAACTCCATTGTGAAATTATTAGCAATTACTAAGTCCAAGTAGTTTGCACTTCTCAGAGCAATAAACCGTTCATTTTTCTGGCGGTCCTGTAGCTGTGGGGTTTTCGGGGGTCTCTGAAGCATGGCAGATATTAACATGCAAGGCGTTTGTCACTGTAATTACAGACTCATTAGTTTTTTCGTTCTCTTTCTTGTGTCCTCTATCTTTCTGAAGATTCCATCTCCCTCAATTATTCCCATCTGGGTTCATTTTCAACACTCACGCTTCATTACCGGGAAACAGAGTGCTCGCTGTACTCTCCTCCCTCCTCTTCTCTTCGCTCCTCCCTCGCTCTTTCACATCTTCTACTGCCAGCCCGCCACCATCGCTCACACTTACACTGACGACTGGCACATACACACCGCCTGCCGCGCTGCTCTGCCCTGGCACCTGTCACAGGCTAGGCGGCACTTGGCAACCCTGAAAATGTGTTTGAAGGGTCTTTCTGGCATGTGGTTGTATATTTATATTTTACTAACTTAAGTGCTTAATTGAAGTACTTACACTACCATTCAGAAGTCTGCGTGGTAATGATTTCTGTAATATATATTTTTTAAGTATCTTATGCTCACCAATACTATTTAGCAGTCTATGTATTTGAATGTGTTGTAAAATGTGATTTATTCAAAGCATCTTTACCCCTGTCTTCAGTGTCACATAATCCTTCAGAAATCATTCTTAAATGATGATTTGCTGCTCAAGAAACATTTCTTATTAAAATCAATGTTGAAAACTGTTGTGCTGCTCAACCCTTTGAAACTGTGAAACATTTTTTTTTTTGAGGATTTTTTGATTAATAGAGTTAAGAAAACAGTTATTTGAGAAAGATATATCGGGAAAGTGAGCAAATAAAACAAGCAATTAGCCTACACATTTTTTATTTATTAGTTTGCTTCATACATTAATCAAAACTACCCTAATGAAAAATCCAGAATGGGAAGCTTGACGATGCTTTTCCCCCAGCTCTAATCAGCATAAACCAGCCTGGAGCAACTTGGAATTCATGCTGGATTTTTCTGCAAGGTAGTCAAGCTTTATTTTTATGGAGCTTTATACAGTTCAGATTATTTCAAAGCAGCTTCACAATAATAAACAGGAAAGTAACATATTTTTCAATTTTTTCAATTCGAGTCAGATCAATGTTTATTCAGTTCCGTTCAAAAGCGGTGTCGATGTTGCAAACTTCATTTAAATATATATATATATATATATATATATATATATATATATATATATATATATATAATTCAGATGAAGACAGGTGTGTGCTCAATTCAGCTCAAGTTTTGTCCTCATCCGATAGAGTCAGTGCAGTTAAATCAGTAATATATAATATATGATAGTGTGTCAATACAAAATTAAAATCAACATACTAATTTTTTTTCAAAATATTAGAAATATTCCCATCATTATAACTTATAATGCTGTGGCACAAACTCAGATTCTATTAATTCTCTGAAGTGGAGCAGTTGTTTCCTGGAATCCAAAGTTGCGAATTTAACTTGCGTGCAAAATTGGAATATCGCATAAAACACACTTGAATGAAGCAGCGTTTCCATCCAGTGAGCCGAAGAGAACAAAGTCATCACTTCCTGATTAACTGATGCTAAATATCAATAAGAAAATGGAATTTGCTGCAGTAGGAGAAGCCACTGTATAAATTATTTTCATAATTTCAGTTCTGGAAGGCACACTGAACCACTTTTACAACAGACTTTATCAGACTGACCAAAACAGCATTTCAGAAGAGATCTGTCCGCTGGTTTCTCCAGTAATACCGTCCCATCGCAAAGTGCGCATTGGGGAATTGATTTGGTAAAATTGATTTGGATTTGTTTTTCCATCATAGTTTATGACTGAAATGACTTATGACTTATGACTTACAGACTGAAAGCAAAACTGGTGTGATGCCACACTATCACATGCAAAGTTGTAATGGATTTATTTTTCTTAAACTTATCCATCATATCAATAGATCATCTATCTATTTTCTCCAGGTCTGCCTTTTCTCACCTGACAGTGTTTTGAATGCTGTTAGTGGTCAGCTCTGTTCTACAGTATAGAAACTTTTCTCTGTGTACAAACAGGAGCTCTTGCTTTTGACACTCATCTAGGCCATCTTTTGGCTGTTACTCTATGATCGGTTTGACATGAAAGGGGAACCAAAAGAAGGAGCTGTCTTAATTGATTCCTGGTTAGACCTTAATGAGCTTCTGAAATCTGCACACGAGGGTCCTGTTGCCATGGCAACATTAGCCACACCGTAAGGCAGAAGGGCAAAGCATAAGAAGGTCTGGATTATGTCCCTTGAGAAAAAAAAATAAAGAGAGAAAAGTATGAAGGTAATATGATGCCATAAAGAATCGCATGCGCAGGGTAAGATTTGTGAAAGTGTACGTAAGATTGCAAGTGTAAATAACATTTAGAAGATTTGTAAAGGTGCAAAATCGCCTTTCAAGTGTAAGAATAAAAAAAAAAATTATATTTTATTGTTATTAGTAAGTGTACGTTTGACACGTTTTTTTTTGTTTGTTTTTTTTTTCAATGAAGGTGGGCCCGCCCTTCTTTTCGCTCTTGCAAAAAGGCAAGGCAAGTTTATTTATATAGCACATTTCATACACAATGGTAATTCAAAGTGCTTTACATAGAAGAAATTAAAATAATCAAAAGAAATCAGAATAACTAAAACACTTTTTACCAAAAAAATAAACAAATAAAAAACAGTAAATAATTAAAATAGTAAGTGCAGGTTAAAAAAGCAGCAACTAAACAAATCTTTTTTGCCTCATGTACACAAGAAGTCATTTAGACATTTGCAACAGTTTATTTTTTTTACACAAAGGTAGATTTTACATAATCAATCTGTTTTGCAGTTGTTGTTTTCGGTTGCTAATTACCGTTGACAGGCCTGCATTGCTTTTGGCCATATTTGTGGGAAAAAAACGTGCCAAAAGTGTAAGCGCAGAAAAAGTCAGAAGAATACAAATCGTATTTATTTTGCGTAAGCATGAAGCTGCAGTTTCACAATACATGCATTGCACTTAAGTATTACAGTAAAATGCTGCAATGTCGTTTCTTCCACCTGAAAGGCGATTTACACCTTTACAAATCTTCTCTTGCACATGCAAATTTTATTCACACTTGCAATCTTATGTACACTTTCACAAATCTTACCCTGTGCATTCGATTCTTTATAGCATCATATAACCTTAATAAAAAAGTGACCAACAAAGCATTTTTATTGCTTGTCTTGTTTGGACAGCATCTTTAGATTTACACAAACAAAATAAGCCTTGATGGATGAAAATACAGTTAGTTTAATATGGTGTCATCGATCATCGATTATCAGAAAACCAAACACTGTAAAAAAATGCATCTGTCCCTCAGCCTCATTTTCACATGTCAAATTAAACTTGTCTTCTTTTTAAAGGTATTTGATAGATATACATGTAGGTTAAAATGGACTTGTTTTATCGTTCTCATGCTTTTTCACTTTCTCTGCCTTATTCATTTCACAATATATTTAATGCTAAATCCCATCGCAGAGTTAATTTGAATGATAGTAGGTTATCTTCCCCCACTTGAAATCCTCAGTCACACCCATCTCTCTTTTCTTTCTCCTTTCCTCCCTAAGCACCTCCTTTTTTCCCATCTTCATCCCTATTCTTTCTTTTATTCTTGCCCTGCATAATCCAGCCTCGGTTTCACTCACATCTTCCCCAAATGATGCACTACTCAGTATCACATTTGCCTCTCTGCGTTCATGTGTAAATGATTCAGTGTCCTGGTGTCTGGTTGTTTGAGGCTAAACTGAAGTCAAGAGGCCAGAGCATCTCTTCCAGCTTGTTAACCCCCCATATTCAATTTCATACTTCACTGCATGGAGACACACAGCGAGCTGGAACAGTCCATTACAGAGGTCATGTGACTAGAGTATATCCTCTCTGCTGTGCCTTTCCACATTTTAGCTTAAAATAAAGATTTAAAACAGAGATTTAAATATAGAGAATTAAAACACCTGTTCAATTTCTCATTAATGCAATTATCTAATCAACCAATCACATGGCAGTTGCTTCAATGCATTTTGGGGTGTCGTCTTGGTCAAGACAATCTCCTCAGCTCCAAACTGAATGTCAGAATGGGAAAGAAAGGTGATTTAAACAATTTTTTGAGTGTGGGGTGGTTGTTGATGCCAGGCGGGCTGGTCTGAGTATTTCACGATCTGCTCAGTTACTGGGATATTTTTACGCACAATCATTTCTAGGGTTTACAAAGAATGGTGTGAAAAGGCAAAAACATCCAGTATGCGGCAGTCCTGCGGGCAAAAATGCCTTGTTGATGTTAGAGGTCAGAGGAGAATGGGCCGACTGATTCAAGCTGATAGAAGAGCAACATTGACTGAAATAACCACTCGTTACAACCGAATGCAGCAAAGCATTTGTGAAGCCACAACACGCACAACCTTGAGGCTGAGGAGCTACAACAGCAGAAGACCCCACCAGATACCACTCATCTCCACTACAAATAGGAAAGATAGGCTACAATTTGCAAGAGCTCGCCAAAATTAGACCGTTAAAGACTGGAAAAATGTTGCCTGGTCTGATGAGTCTCAATTTCTGTTGAGACATTCAGATGGTTTGCCGTAAACAGAATGAGAACATGGATCCATCATGCCTTGTTACCACTGTGCAGGCTGCTGGTGGTGGTGTAATGGTGTGGGGGATGTTTCCTTGGCACACTTTAGGCCCCTTAGTGCCAATTGGGCATCGTTTAAATGCCACGGCCTACCTAAGCATTGTTTCTGACCATGTCCATCCCTTTATGGCCACCATGTACCGATCCTCTGATGGCTACTTCCAGTAGGATAATGCACCATGTCACAAAGCTTGAATCTCAAATTGGTTTCTTGAACATGACAAAGAGTTCGCTGTACTAAAATGGCCCCCACAGTCACCAGATCTCAACTCAATAGAGCATCTTTGGGATGTGGTGGAATGGGAGCTTCGTGTCCTGGATGTGCATCCCACAAATCTCCATCAACTGCAGGATGCTTTCATATCAATATGGGCCAACATTTCTAAAGAATGCTTTCAGCACCTTGTTGAATCAATGCCACCTAGAATTAAGGCAGTTCTGAAGGCGAAAAGGGGTCAAACACAGTATTAGTGTGGTGTTCCTAAAGTGAAAACAAAAAAACAATGGCATGTTTGTGTTGTTTAAGACCGTCTTCATTTTTTGACTCCACATAAATCATATCAAGGCCCCAGAAACATGGCAGGCAACCTACAAATGTTCATGTGGTTACTAGTTTTATTCAAGTCAGTATTGTTTAATCTTACTGAACAACCCTGAGAACATTAGGTTACACTGATGAAAGTCATTTTTAATGGTCAGATCATGAAATTGCTTGATAAAGTAACATTTGCACTTTTACTTTCCGTAGTGTGTATGGTCAACATGTCTTAGTTTGTTGTACGAGATTAACTGCTATCGTCCATTTGGGTGAAGCATTTTATACATCGTAATTTGTACAACTATAGGCAGCAGTAAACCTGACATGAGCCTCTGTTTTTTTTCCAGGACAGTGACATCCAGAAGAAGATCGACTATGAGATCCGTATGCGTGAGGGTGCGTGTAAGCTGCTGGCTGCATGTTCTCAGAGGGACCAGGCGCTGGAGGCCTCCAAGAGCCTGCTCACCTGCAACGCCCGCATCATGGCCTACATGTCAGAGCTGCAGCGCATGAAGGAGGCGCAGGTCATGCAGCGGATCGCACGCAGGTCAGAGCTCACTTATGATGAATGTGCTTTTAAAGTTGTGAAGTTAGTTTATACAGTTGATAAAGGTATAGAGAGAATTGAACTATTAAGCTCACATGTAGTCATTTTTTTTAACTTCATTTATTGATTCTAAAGCGTATGTATATTATCTTAATATACTTATTCATTTAAAAATAATAAAAATAATTTTTAAAAATTTAAGTTTTAAGTTAAAATTTAAGTTAAAAATTTAAACATTTTCTTTAAAAATAATTTGCTATGTAGTGACTTTTAATTTGGAGTAGAAACAGGTGGAGTGACTTTATCGCGTCAGACGTGTCACTCTGCTCACAGCTGATTGGTCCAAGTTAGGTTTGCAACCTCTTACATGGAACATAACCTGCCCCGGACCAGGTTAGCCATGGAGCGTAAGTTACTATGGCGATGGACACTGCTAAAAGCTAAACCACTTTCATGGTGCCTAAAACTAAACTGAAACATACTAGCCACCTAAACCGGCTTCATGGTATAGGCCCCCGGTGTTTCCCTGGAGGTTTTAGATTAAGCATGTTCCATGTCAACCTTTATCGCTCATTGTGACTAACTATGCCACTTCCACATACGTAGTAGCTGGAGCAATTTTTAATTTTGAACAAAAAAATGTCACATCGTGCACCATTAATAAAGTTTGGTTAAACTAAATTACATGTACAATGTTTGGTTGGCTTTTTGTGGTGGTTTATAAAAGGTAAATCAGATAATAGGCCAGGTTTTTTTAGGTTAAGCATTTTAAATTATACTGTCAGAACCAGTAAATATGAAGTTTTATCAAAATATGCATAGCTGATAACTACATTTTGACCATAAGTACTTCAACAAATCTCATGCTTTTATGCTGTCTTACTAAAAATAGCTGAATGTATTGACTCAAAGTAGAAATAATCAGACCGCCACAAAGCACATGACTGCAGAAAATACTGTTGAGGTCAGAAAGAGTTTAATGTGGTGAGTGTTGTCCATTTTACAGGGGCAATCTCAGCCTTTTTATCAGGACCGTCACTGTAAAGCTAGTGTCAAAGTGTTAAATGTCAATTTAAGACAATTACTCACAATGTTGTCTTTTTAGTCACATGGTTGGCTCCAGACACACCACATAGCTACACACAAAAATTAAGCTATGTTTAGAACATGTTTTAAAGCTGAAGTGTGTAATGTTTTCAAAAAAAAGTTTTTTTGTTTTTCCGAATCCCAGTTTATGCAACTGTAATTAGATAGCTTATAGGTTAAAGAACTTGTTGCACTGGCCAATACGCCTGTTGTCTTGAACTTATCTATGGATGTCAGTACATTGCTTTATTTATTTGAGCATATCAACCACAAGACACCACACATTGGCTTATTTAATAGTACCAATGGCAGACAGGGGAAGTGCTCAGGAAATGGTCAGTATTTTTAAAAACTCCATTTGGTGACACACACTTCAGCTTTAATTAAAACTGTTTTGAAGCACTTTACACAATGTGGTTTGTTTCTTATTGAGTGTTTGTGTTCAGGTCTTCCGATGCAGGTCCAATGGATGACCGATCCCCATGTAAAGGCAAAGTAGCCATTTCAGGTATGTTCCCAGATAAGGATTCAGGCAGCCTTGACTGTTTTAAAGGGATACTCCACCCAAAAATGAAAATTCTCTCATCATTTACTCGTCCTCAAGTTGTTGCAAACCCGTATGAATTTCTTTCTTCTGCTGAACACAAAGGAAGATATTTTGAAGAACGATTGGAACTAAACAGTTGTTTGGCACCATTGAAAAACATATACTAATTTAAAAATGCTATAAAAATACTATATAAAAATAAAAAAAATACTATAGAAATCAATAGTGCCAAAGTTCCAATCGTTCTTCAAAATATCTTCCTTTGTGTTCAGCAGAAGAAAGAAACTCAGACAGGTTTGCAACAACTTGAGGGTGAGTAAATGATGACAGAATTTTCATTTTTGGGTGTATCCCTTTAAGTCACATAATGAAAAAATATACACTACCGTTTAAAAGTGTGGGGTAGTGTAAGATTTTATGCAGCAAGTACACTTCAAAAGTGCCTCAGTTAAGATATTTATAATTTTACAAAAGATTTGTATTTCAAATAAATATTTTTTGTTTGTTTGTTTGTTTTACTTTTTATTCATGAATCCTGAAAAACAAATGTTACAATTTCCACAAATATATCCAAATATCACAGGTTCCACACAACTGTTTTTTTTTTTTTTTTTTTTAACATTGCTAATAATAATAAATTTTTCTTGAGCAGAAAATCATCATATTAAAATGATATCTGAAGGATCATGTGACACTGGTGGTGGTTGAGGAGAGATTCCCCTGACATGATTGTAAAGCGCTTTATAAATGCATTCATTCATTCACTCACTCACTCACTCACTCACTCACTGAAGACTGGAGGAATGATGCTTACATTTTGCTTTGCATCATAGGAATAATTGTAATAATATTTCACAATAGGAATGTTTTAGTGTATTTTTAGTGCTTTGGTGAGCATAAGTGACTTACCAACCCCAAACTGAATGGCAGTGTATATAATATTCTCTGTTTTTTTGCATTGTGTGTAAATCAAGCAAACCAGTCTGTTTATATGGGTGTCTGAGCATTAAATCACACCCCTGCTGTTTTATATATCAGCGCCTGTGTCTCAGTCTGCTGTGGGTCTTCTTTTACGAGTCGTCCTCCCCTCCTCACTGTCTGGTTCTTTTAGACGCACCAACCCCCCTCTTAACACCCAGTGCTATTAACTCCCAGTTCAAACTCCTTGACTGCACCCATGGCAATGTGCGTTTGAGATCTACAGTGAGAGGCCTGTAGGGGTGATACTCAGTAAATGCTGTAATTATTACGTCATTATGTGGAGGGTTATACTTCACAGTCACATGCACGCTAATGTAAGCCACTTTTTTATATAGTCACTGACAGAATAATAATAAAAATGATGTGCAATGGTTTTATTGGTAGCTAAATGCATTATTAGATGAAATATTTAATAAACAAACTAAAATAAAGAATTATATCAATGAGGAGCATTCCTGTTCACTTTCTGCAGCTGCAGAATCTGTGTGGGATTCCTGTTCATGTGCCATTATTCCATCACACGAATGCATCCAGACTGTTATTTAGTTCATCCCACGCACATAATATCTAATATTCGTACATGCAGCCTCTCTTTTGTTTTCTGCTGTCCATCATCTGCAGTCAGTACCCTATTAATCGTTCCCTTCCTATTAATTTAACGAAGTTCTGCTGTAATTAACAAGCTTGATTACACAGATCTTGATAATAGTGAGGCACATCTAGGTGGGCTTGAGCGATGAATGTGGTCTTGATGCGTTGGGTGGGCCAGTATGATAAAGGCAGCATGGCATAAAATACCAAATGTGTGTTTCGAATGTATTTTGCTGTTGATTGACATGGAGTTGACAGTCAGCAATGGTTGCGTGCAGCTGTGAGTGACACTGTGTGTGTGTGTGTTATAACCTTGTGTGTTTCTCTCTGACCTCTGACTCCTCTGTGTTGCAGATCTCCGGATACCTCTTATGTGGAAAGACACAGAGTATTTTAAGAATAAAGGAGGTAACATCTGTTTTTCCTCTTCTCTTTGATATGCTGGTTAAATAACACTGCATGATGTTTAATATCACACACACGAACAATAGGGAATACTGCTGTGGTGCATTGTGCATTCAGTATATGCGTTACCGCGATAACGAAAAACACATTTATTTATGAAGCGTTTAGGCCCAGCAAAGCCCTCTGGGTAAACAGAATATTATTACTGGCATTGGAAACATTTTCCAGACAACAGTGACTAATGTAGTTTTGCCTAAGGTGTTTTAGAGCAGCTGACAGAGGTGACATTATGTTGATAAATGTGACACAGGAACCCACATGCATGTGGTGTTCTCTCTTGGGAAAGCTTTTATATGTGCTTTATCCTGTTAATAGGAACATATATTTTAAAAGCCATCAAAATGATTAAGGCAAGAACGTTTAGGAATGGTTGTGCCACAGTTATGCTTGTTCTATAATTTGTACAGGGGGGAAAAAAATGACAGATACTAATTCTTCCCTAAGCAGGAAAAAGCAGGAGAGCACACACACAGGTGCGGGAATAAGTGTTTCCTGAATGAACAGAGTTGCTTTGGGAGATTTTACAGGCACTGGGCCAAACCTGCAGTGGGGATGTTCATTACAACAGGTTGGAGTGCTAAGTAGAAATCATGTACGGCAAATGTCTTTGTTTCTTTCTTCAGAGCTGCATCGGTGTGCTGTGTTCTGCCTGCTGCAGTTGGGTGGTGAGATCTTTGACACAGACATGGTGATGGTGGACCGGACGCTGACAGACATTTGCTTTGACAATACTATTGTCTTGTGAGTGTGCATGTTTTGTTGTTTAACTGGACATTTATTTAACCCATAAGATGTTTAATCTTTGTGCAACCTAATGTTCATAGTCACTATAAACTGTACACGTGGATAAATAAAACGTTTGGTTGCACTTTATATTAGGTGTCGTTAAGTACTATGCACTTACCTAAAAACGTATAGTACTTATTGTGTTCTTGTTGTATTGCAAAACACATTTACTACTATGAGGTGGGATATGGGTAAGGTTAGGGACAGGTTCAATGGTATGGGTAGGTTTAAATGTGGGTTAAAGGGTTAGTTCACCCAAAAATTCTGTCATCATTTACGCACACTTACATCGTTCCAAATCCGTATGACTTTCGTTCATCTTCGGGAACACAAATTAAAGATGTCTGTGTCTCATATGGCCTTGATATTTGTACAGTCTGTGACTATAAAAACCACAACATGTAAATAGGAAAATGTTTACATTATTTTGTCACTCATTTGGATTAGTATGCCAGCTGCAACCATTTACATCCAGTCTTTGTGCTAAGATAGGCTAGCGGTGGGTGCGTCAAACAGACTTATAGCACGCACGGAGATGAAAAAGGTATGTATGGACTTATCTAACTCTGGGGGGTAAGGTGAATAGGCTAAAGTCCCAAAAAGTCAGAGTGTTCCTTTAACAGTCTACGCAATTACCACTTTGTCAGTTTCATAAGGAGATATAACTGTAAAACTAATCCATATGATTTGAGTAGTTTAGTTCAAATTTACTGAGGAGACACGATCACTTTATGATGAACAGGTTAATTATTCACATTAAAGGGCACCTATTATGGCCCTTTTTACAAGATGTAATATTGGTCGCGGGTGTCCCCAGAATGATCCACACTTTAGGATTAACTTTTAAGCCACAACAACAGGATTAACCCACGAGTCCACTACAGAACCAAAAGACATTACCGGCTGTCCTTGAAACAATGGAGGATGGTGTGTACAGATCACAGAGGGCTGGGTCTAGGCCACAACCACACTGTAAATCAAACCCCTTGCTCAATTCTACGTCAAAGAGCCGAATCTTAGAACAGCTCGTTCTGAGACAGTGCATATGATTTATTGAGATTGGGAAAAAAAACACTGGGTGGATTTTTATCATTCTAAGGTGGTTTTGCTCACAAACTGCCAACACACATTTATGTTCAAACACAATGTAAAAGTGAATTTTCCATAATAGGTGGCCTTTAACATTCATCAACTCACACATCATTTGTGGTAAGAGGAAGCTCAAGCATGTTTGCTTGACGTGCGAGAACCAATGAGGTTCAGTCTAGTGTTACACAGCACGTTTGAGCTTCAGCAAGAGGTTTGTTCTCACAGGTCTTTTATGTTCTCTGATCAATATTTACGTGTTAATAAAAGGCTAAATTCTCAGGCTCTCTTCTAAACTCTCAGGTTTCGTTTAAAATATCTTCAGTTGTTTTTCAAAGATGAAAAAGTCTAATGGGTTTTTTGAAATGACATAAGAGTGAGCAATTTATGACAATTTCTTCATTTTTGGGTAAACTTTAAGGTGAAAGGGAAGTCATAACCATGTGATTAAAGATATAATTACAGAAATTAATTATAGTTATAATTACATGCAGTTATTTTAAAATATAAGTACAATGTAAATCATGTATGAACACAATGAATGAGTACACTTTATCAAATGATTCAAAGGTATATTTAATTATATTTAAATGTTAGTACGTAGTAATTAAAGTAAAGACCAAGCATTTTTTACATGAAAAAAAAAAAATATTCATTAGAGGCTCATTTGGAGCATCTGTTGGTTAATGTTTGCTCAGATACAGTAAAGGCCTCTTTAGTAAAAAGCACAGATTTAAACTGCTCAGATTGTGTTAAATTTTACTAGATAATTTCATTCAGAAGTTAAGCACATGCTACTGTTCAAAGGTTTGGGGTCAGTAAGAAGTCTGTTACTGCTCATTGCTCACCAAGGCTGCATTTATTTGTTCCGAAATACTGTAAAATTGTAAAATATTATTAGTATTTTTTTTTTGAAATGTCATTTATTGCTCTTATGGCAAAGCTAATTTTTCAACATCATTACTCCAGTCCTCAGTGTCCTTCAGAAATCATTCTAATATGCTGGTTTGAAAAATGTATCAAAAACATTTCTTATTATTATCAATGTAGAAAACAGTGCTGCTTGAGATATTTTGGGATATACTGTAGTATTCCTCTAGGCTTTTTTGATGAATAGAAGGTTCAAAAGAACAGTATTTAATTGAAATGTATTATAACATTATAAATGGCTTTGCTGTCACTTTTAATCAATTTAATGGGCTCTTGCTAAATAATTTTTTTAAACTCCTACTGACCCCAAACATGTTTAACAGTAGTGTATACTATGTAAATTTGCACCCTATTGATATCAAATAAGTGTAAAAATATGATGTACATGCTGTTTCCTGTGCAGTAATGAGGCCGGGCCTGGTTTCGAGCTGCGTGTGGAGATGTATAGCTGTTGTTCAGAGGATGACTACTCAGCAGGCAGCACACCGAGGAAGCTGGCCAGCAAGCTGAGCTCGTCTCTGGGCAGGTCAACGGGAAAGAAAATAAAGGCAGGCTTGGAGCCTGGAGCCTGCAGTCCCACCAGTAATGGAGGAGGAGCGACACTCCTGCTGCCTGTTCCCTCTGTACCGTAAGTGTACATTGATAGGCTTAATGATAAGACAATACTGTTCAATATTTTGGGGTCGGGTAGATTTTTTTAATATTTTTGTTTCTTATGCTCTCCAAGGCTGCATTTATCCGATCAAAAATACTGTAAAAACAGTAATACTGTGAAATATTATTTAAAAAAAATAATAACACTGCTATTTTAATATCTTTTAAAATGTAATTTAGTCAATGTATTTATTCTCAATTAATTTGATTACCTAATCAGCATATCAAATTAATTCAATTACATTTGTATTTAGTCCTATAGTAGATATGCTATATACTATACTAGGTAGTCCTAGTTAAAATATGTTTGCATATTCCCTGTTTTATGTGTTTACAGGGGGCCCAAATATCATCTTTTGGCTCACACAACCCTCAATCTCTCTCACGTCCAGGACAGCTTCCGCACACATGACCTCACCATCACAGGAAACGGTGAGCATCAAAATTCTGTATATATCAGGCATATATATCTTTCTTTTTTACTTTAGATATTAGAATATGTAATTTAATGTCAGAAATTGGTATTTTACTTGGCTCTATAAAAGTGACAAAATAAGATGCTTTGTCTGAAAAAGAGATTGTAATGTCTAAGTTCGGTCATAAAGTGCTTCTGGGATTTTATTTACAGCACATTTGTTTATGACATGATCATTTTCTTCACATTGCATGCAGGTAATTAATTTGCAGGCCTGCAAAGCACATTTGTGTGTGTGTGTGTGTTGTCAACGTCTGTCAGATTTATTGTGTTAGGGTCACACTCATAAACTTCGCTAGATGGCCAGTCGTGGTGTGTGAAGGGCCAATAAGAGTCGCTTATAGCCGTCTTTATGTCTGAGGAGTTACTGCAGACAGTCTCACAGCCTGAGTGTGGGCTGTTCGCTCTCAAGGATGACAGTTTAGTTTGCTGTAAAATATGTACTAAAACTATAGAGTGCAAAACATGTCATTTGAATTGCTTGTTTACTGGGTTTTAAAATACAGTTTCTAACTTTGTAAGATCACACACTCTTTTATCATTCTCTCAGTAGGAGTGTCATTACTGTCTGATTTTGTCTCTCTGTAGAGGAGTGTTCGTACTGGCTGCCTCTGTATGGAAGCGTGTGTTGTCGTCTGGCCGCTCAACCTCACTGTATGACACAGCAGATGATGAGTGGCTGTCTAAGGGTAAAGGTGTGTAGGAAACACACACACTCAGAATATCAATTTTCCCTACTTCACAGTTGTCTTTGGCTAATGTTCTCCTTCCTTTCTCTTTAAGCTTGGTGGTGAGCCACAAGGCTGGACAAATGTCTATGGTGTTTTAAAAGGAACAAATCTCTTCTGTTATCATCAAAAAGAGGACATGGAGGCCAGTGTGGAGCCCGTCTTAACTATTGGTATTAACAAAGTAAGCCACTTTCAGTCACTCTGGAAATTAAGCATGCGTTATGTATGCATTGTTCTGCTTTTGGAAATAGCATGAGATAATTCTCCATTCTATTTCTTTCAAATGGATTGTCTGTTTTTTAGAAAGATGTTTCTGTTCCAAGATGTTTCATTGTCAGTAGTCATGAAAAAAACGTTTTGTTTGCCGTGCTCTGGGAGTGTATCTTTCAGTGTCCCTAGAGAGCTGCATGTCATGAGCACAAAGAGCTTGTTTTAACATCCGAGAGCTGCTCAGTGTGGCTGCACATTCCTCTGGTCTCAGGTGACTGCTGGGCTCGACAGGCGCTTTACTTGTGCACTGCTGCCACCTACTGAAATTACTACTAAATACTGCAAAATATGAGCCTTTTTTTACAGTTCAGGTATTACTGCGTATCTTCTGACTTAGTTCGTAATGTTTTAAAAGAAAATTTTATAACTGATATCTTAAATCCTTTAGATGTCTTTAAATATTGTATATCCTTTAAAGGAACGTAATGTAAGCTGTAATACCAGTCATTATTGCAAAATAAAATACATCAGACTGTACGCTATTCTGCTTATTACATGGATACGTACCAAACAAATAAATTGCATTAAATTTGAGTTTAAATTAGTTTATATTGTCAGAATAAATCGACCACATTCAAAAGTGATTAAAAAAAACGATATGAAGTTGATATTATTATAGTCAAATATACTGTACATAAACAAATACTGTATGTGAGTGGTCAACCATTACCTATATTTTTGTTTCAAATTAGCATACTTTTTAATTCTTGCTCAATTTGCTCTCTCTCTCTCTCTCTCTCTCTCTCTCTCTCTCTTTATATGTATAAAATTCTAGTTTATAATGTGTTGTTTTCATGTGTTTATTTCAGGAGACAAGAATAAAAGCAGCAGAGAAGGACCCTCACAGTAAGGCACAGAATATCCGTATCACTAACCAGTATGGAGGAGAGGAGGTGACACACACACTAGCAGCGGACTGCAGAGAGGACACACAGCACTGGATGGAAGCATTCTGGCAACAGTTCTATGATATGAGTGAGTAAATGAACTGTCAACTTGCTAAAATAAACCATATCTTGCACTAAGGAGCAACAAGAAATTACCATTACGGTGCAAAAGTTCATTAAGAGTAAGCGAATTCTGAAAGAAACGCTGTTGAGAGTTGGTGAGTGAGAGAGAGAGAGTGAGCAAGAGAAAGAGAGATGGCTGAGAGACATTACAAAAGAGATAATATCTGAAGAAATTCACTGAAAAAAGGGTTATGATCAGGCAAGAGCTTTAAAACCTGCAATAATATTAGAAAAGCTTTCCAGAGCTGGAGAGAACTATGTGGGAGGGCCTGAAAACAGGCTTGCGTTGTTTCTGCTCCATACGTTGGTTTTGCTATGTTTCCCAGAACCAAGATATGCTGTTGTAATGTTAGTTTTGAGTCATTCTCTGGAGCTGGTGTCCTGCTGGCGACTAACCAAAGCATTATTTTGCTTCCCTTAAGCTATGATAATTCGCTTTTGCATTGCGTATCTGTGCATTTTAGGGATGGAGCAATGAAGAGAGGGTGTGTTTGTTTGGGCTGATTTCAGATATCCAGTGTTTCTCAGAAATTGCTTACTGCACCTTTAACTGTGGTAAAATCATGTTTATAACTGGCTTTTTGCTACGATGAAACTCCGAGGGCAGCAATATGCTAAATATAATAATACAATATATTATTATTTGTAATAATAGACACATATGAATAATAATTTGACAATTGCGATATTTAATTCTTCTGCAAAGTAATATGGTTTATTAGCCGTGCTTGCCAAAAAACGTTTGACAGCCACTTGCTCCCTCTACAGGCCAGTGGAGGCAGTGCTGTGACGATCTGATGAAGATCGAGCTGCCTTCACCACGCAAGCCTGCCATAGTGACGCCGAAGCAGGGCTCCCTGTACCATGAGATGGGTGAGTGTGTTCAGACACATTTACATAGGAATTTTAAGCCTTACTTTGTCACAAAATAAAGACCACCAGCACTTCAGAGCCATAACACTAGTCAGATGATGACAGAAATAATGCACAAGCAGGATTTCTTGTCATGAATAACACAGACATGTGTCTAACGACGATGTGTGGATTGAACTGCATGTCCTAGTCCTCTGTCAGATCTTTCTCGTAATCAGTTTATCTCCTTTTAACTGCTAAATGAGAAATCTGCTGTTTCTGACAAACTGACAGTCTTTTCTCTCTCTCTTTCTCTGTGGTTTTTATGTCTATCTCTTCGCTGATGTTTTTTCCTCTTTCCTTTTGTTCCTCACTATTGATTTTTCATACACTCATGTATGAAACCACATACATGAGTGGTTTCATGCTTTTAATTTGTAATCCAAACATCCATTCCATACATTTACCCAACCACTGTACCATTATTTGGTTACTATATAAACCCTCATTGCCCGTGCCCTCCCCACAACCCTGGTGCATTTTGCTGCCCTCCCCCTCCTCAGTGACCCCTGCATCCGGTGAGGGGCTTTTGCTGCAGGATAACGCTGTCTCTGCTGAGATTCGAGCTCTGCTCTCCTCCTATTACAATGACAGGTGAAGTAGCTGTGATGAGAAGTTACCTGACCTCACCTTCTACCCACATAAAATGCCACTGTCCCGCGTCATCCCAACATTTTTTTGTCACCCCGTGGACAACTATACTCAACTTGCAAAAAACAAGATTTTAATTACAGATCCTAATCTTTTAAACATTCAATGAATAATACATAAATTACTTTCACTATTTTATTTTAGTTTTACCTATTTTATTTCAATAATATATTTTATTCTAAAAAGTAAAAAAATATTATAATAGTAAATAGAGCCTAAAAATATAAAATGTTAAAATAAAATGAGTAAAACAAGATAATGTTAGTGTAGATTGGTGTTTTATTTTTAAGAAAATTACTTATATATTTTTTTTTTATTTCAATAATTTGTTTTTTTTCTAGAAAGTGAAAAACATAATATCAAAATTTTACTTTAATTTAAGTTTTTACTTTTTACCAGTTTATTTTAATGTTTGTTTTTTTATTGTATTTTCACTCTTTGTGCACAAAATGATTTTATTTTATATTGCATTGCTTTAATTATTTGTACTAATTTTGTTTTATAATTATTTTATTTTATTTTTATGATGATATTATTTAATTTTAAGCTCAGATTACATCAGATTCCAACATGTACTGTAATTGTGAACGATTCCAGTTTGACAATATTTTGGTGTGAGAACGAAGAAGCTCAGTGGTCAAAAGTTATAAAAACCGTCCACTTATTTAGACGTTGAGGACGATCTTGAACGACTATGTAAATTAAGCATGTGTCTGTGAACAGAGTGATATTGTCGTTCCAGGACTTTTTCTTTTATTTATTTAGAAACAGGATTTCATTGCGACTCCTGTTTCTCTTCCGTCACAGTTATTGACGCCTCTGACGACATTGGAACGGTCACTGACATCCTGGCGCGTCGCATTGAAGAGTTTGAGCTGAGGACCCAGCTCGAATCGCAACCTCACTGGATGTCCCTGTTTGCAGAAGATCCCCTGAGAACGCCCCTCAACCGTCAGCGTCTTCCGCCCCACTCGCCCAGCCCTCGCCTGCACAGCCGCCAGCCCCGCAGCCCACCCTGCCACCGCACACCCGGCCTTCTGTCCTCCAACGCCAGTCTGACCTCAGACGGCGACAGTCCCGCCAGCGCCAGCCCCTGCTTCCGCCAGGCACGGTCCCCCAACACCTCTTCCTCTTCCGCTCACTTCCGCCCACGCACCCTCTCCCTGGACGCCAAGCTCTCCACTCTGCGCTTCCGGTGCGCCTGCCAGCCCCCCACCGCCGGCTCTGTGTCTCCTCGCCCCGCTCAGACTGCCCTGTCCTGCTCCAGTTCCACTTCCAGCAGCAGCTCCAGTGAGGGCAGCAACAGTCAGGAGTCAGACCTGGGCTTCTCTAGACCGTCCAGCGCTCGCCGCAGCCTGAGGAACCTGAGAGCCAAGCTAGACCCCAGGAACTGGCTTCAGAGTCAGGTGTAGCTGTCACACTTCCTCTGGTTACTATCAGAGCCATTGTAAATTCCTGTGTCCCCCTGGAAAAAAAACTGGAATACCTGAGGTCATGTTTGCTCAACATCTTTCATTTAACGCTTTTTACATCAACTGGGAGAGACAACATGCAACATTAACTACTTCTGCCTTTTAAAGGAGCTTCTACAATGGGAACTGAATATATAATACACCATGATATATATATAGAGGATAGCATTACACATTGTCTCTTCATGAAATGGCCATTATTTTGGATCTTTGGAGAAAGTGAGAGAGATTCCTGATGCAGTGGTTTTAGACTGGACTGAAGCAGTTGCCTTGGTGTTGCGAGATCTAAATGTTTTACTTTTTGACCAGCTATTGTTTCAGTGCATCGTTTTAGATATATGATTTAGAAGGTGCTTTAGGCTCAACACTGTCTTAAGTATTCATCATCACAAATATTAAAGGCTGGCCATACACTACCATTCAAAAGTTGGGGGGTCATGTGATATTTTTCTATTGTTAATTTTTTGAAAGAAGTCTCTTATAATCACCAAGCCCACATTTATTTGATCAAAAATATTTATCAGAAAATTAAATTAGTTAATCTAAAATGTATACATTTTGAAGCCTATATAAAGTTCTTAAAAAACACAAAAAGACACAATAAAGTTTAAAAAAACACAAGCAGGTAATAACTGTGTGCTCTATGTCATAGATCAAAACGTGAAAATATTTAGAGGCTTTGTTCACCACAGACCTTATTTCAGGCGATTTAGCAAAAACACATTCAAAAATCCCATAGGCTTTAGAGCGAGGGAACCCGGAGTGCTAAAATGCTAACTCACTTCCGCGTTTTGGCCTACAGAGTGACGTCGTAACTTCGGCACTCTATTCCTGTGATGGTTAGCTGAATTTTCAGCATCATTACACCAGTCTTTGGTGCCACACAATCCTTCAGAAATCATTCTGAAATTATGATTTGCTGCTCAAGTTGTGCTGCTTATTATTTTTGTGGAACAGCATTTATTTGAAATATATATATATATATATATATATTTCAAAAGATATCTTACTGACCCCAAACTAGATTTGTTGTGTATTTTCAGGATCAATGAGTTTCATGGAAACACAGCATTAATAAATCTACCATGTGAAAGTTAGCTTAAAGGAGAGTTCACCTGAAAATGAAAATTCTGTCATCATTTCCACCCTCATGTCATTCCAAACCTGTACCTTGTTTTCTCAGTGGAACATATTTTGATATTTTGAGAAATGTCTCGTTGTTTTCTTCCAAAACGTCAATGGTCACTAACATTCTTCAAAATATGTTATTTTGTGTTCTACATAAGAAAGTCATACAGGTAAATGAAATAAATGCATGTGAGTCAATGACAGAATTAATTTTTGGGTGAACTATCCTTTTATCACTGATGGATTTCACGTTATTAACAAGTGAAACTGCATCTTAAGATCACCAACCTGCAAGTTTCCAATAATTGACTTTCTTTCAAGGTGCACTCGAGTCATTTTTGTTGATGTTGTGCTAAATAGTCGCTTTGGACATACAGTATACTGAAGTAAACAATGAGTCCACACACCAGAAAATGTTTCAAAGCTATTTTAATAGTTGCTCACCATGTGTAACGTTTTGGGCCCAAGCCCTTCATCAGACCATCAGTGTTTACTTCGGCAACTTACTGTCTGCCCACCACCCAGTTTTATTGTTTTAGATGTTCATGCTTCACCTTTTGAACTCTGACATACAGTATACTGACATCTTGTGGTGTGGATGCAGCATCAAAAATCAGTATTTTTCATTTGCAGAAATGCTAAGGGTCAGCTATGAGTAATCTCTTCTTTGGCAAAACTGTCTAATAACAGGAGAGTTAAAGTAAGCACAGTAATATTGCTGGTCATGTGATCTTAACATGGCCGCCCCCATAAAGTGACCCGCTCCATATAAATTAAAATTATAATTAGTGTATGTGATTTGATGCAAATTTTTCAACCGTTTCACCTGAGGAAAAAATTGAGTGAATCTTTAACAAACAATACGTGTATAAATATCTGCTACTCTGTTTGTTACAGTTCATTAACTTTTTCTTTGCATGACTTCAGTATATATATGCAAGGTCCAGACGTCTGTAAGGTTTATAATAATGGGATATATAATGTGACTCTGTTTACTACCTGTGACTGTGATGACCTCAGGATTACTGTACATAACTTATCATGCTCTGCAAATGTGAACCCCCACAAGTCAGAAAAAAGTTTTTTTTTTTTTTTTTTTTTATCAGAATACACATTAACCAGTATTCAGCACAAGCTATGAAATATGACTGACGTTTTGGGTGCTTTGTTTTGAGCCATTGCAGAAACGGCCTGTCTTATTGAGAAGGGTTGCAAAGGCACTACTATGCAAAGCTACAACAGCTCAAAGATAATTGTTTATTGTAGGTTTTGTTAACATAAGTGGTACATGCATTATTTTAAGATTTCCTTTTTTGGCTTGCAGGTCAGTTCTGTCCAGCACTTAACGTACTTCTAACTGCTGAATTTGAGTGTTTCGGTGTCATAGCGCATCTCCCAGATCAGATGAACTGTGTATTTGCTTGAAGCCTATTATATTAGCAATATTTACAATAATGCAAGTCTAGTTGGATAACTGTTATTGTGATTTCAGTAAAGCCTCAGGAGGGAAGTTACAGTCTATCTTGCCATAAAAATATTAATACAGGTTAATAAACATGTCTGTATTGCAGACAGCATCTACTCAAAATATTAAGTATCCAAACCTGTATTATATTTTGATCTTTCATTTGAGATGAAGATAGAGCTGATAATCTGATGTAACATGTTTTCTTTATAATGATTACATGTATAGTGTTTTACAAATTTCATAAAGTTGGAAGTGTAGAAATAGCAGACTAACTTTTCCTCTTAAATTCAGAAGTAGTAGAGAAAAGTTGTTCTGGCAACTATGATGCTACAACATTAACAGTTCTCCATCAGTCAAAGGGCCACTGGCATGTATTTAAAAACTGTAAATTCATTCAAACAATAATTGTTATTGTAAATTTTTTTAATTTTCATTTTGTGCTTTTATTAAAGTTGTGTTTTACCATATTAATTTTTGTTATAAATAAAAATATATTGACGTTCTATCAGGCGAGTGAAGCTCTAAGTATCCTTGTAGAGAACATTGAATGTCATTTCAGCAGGTTGTATGCATGTCTCGGGACAAATGAGTAATAGATTGATGTACAAAAACAATTTATTGTAAAAAAAAAAAAAAGAGAGAGAGAGAAAAAGAAAAAAAGAATGACTTAAATTAAAGGACACCAGCCGTTTTGTGTGCGTGTATGTGTAATTTTCTTTAATTCATGCAGTGATGATTTGAAGTAGACTAAATGTTCAAGAGAGTAAACTCATTACGACCCAGTAAAATGAATCCCTTTAATTTGATCTCATGCATTACATGGTGAATATGGTTGCTTGCTGATTATGATACTCAGTGTACTCACGGCCGCATTAAAGGGTTAGTTCACCCAAAAATGAAAATTAAGTCATTAATTACTCACCCCCATGCTGTACCAACCCCGTAAGACCTTCGTTCGTCTTCGGAACACAAATGAAGATATTTTTGATTAAATTTGAGAGCTGTATAACTACCACATTGGCTCCTAAGGGACTGCCTCTTGACGGCCCAGAAAGTCAATGAAGAAAATGTTTAAATATCCCAAGTGACTACCGTGGCTCAACTATATGTTTATCAAGCGACGCGAATACTTTTTGTGCGAAAAAACAAACAAAAATAACGAGTTTATTCGACTATTTCTTTTCTTCCTTGTAGGCCAGAACGAGACTTCCTTATAGATTTCCACGACGCATGCGCGAGAATTGCAATCTGAAGTAGTGTAAGCTGTTGTACGCAGATCGCAAATCTCGAGCATGCGTCGTGAAAATCTATAATGAAGTCTCGTTCTGGCCTACAAGGAAGAAAAGAAATAGTCGAATAAACTCGTTATTTTTGTTTGTTTTTTCGCACAAAAAGTATTCGCGTCGCTTGATAAACATATAGTTGAGCCACGGTAGTCACTTGGGATATTTAAACATTTTCTTCATTGACTTTCTGGGCCGTCAAGAGGCAGTCCCTTAGGAGCCAATGTGGTAGTTATACAGTTCTCAAATTTAATCAAAAATATCTTCATTTGTGTTCCGAAGACGAACGAAGGTCTTACGGGGTTGGTACAGCATGGGGGTGAGTAATTAATGACTTAATTTTCATTTTTGGGTGAACTAACCCTTTAACCATAGGGCTAGGCGGGGCTAAATCAAGGAGGGGCCCCGTGATTGGCTGTGGAGCAGATACTGCAAGGCAAGCCATCTGATTACCAAAGCCTTACCACGCAACGTCCCCCACAAATTAGCTCTGTTATTTAGTGGCACTTTCCCTTGAAATATTCCATGCATTATCATGGAATCATTATCATTAATAGAAACGTTCGCAAAGACCCGCCTTTTTTAGTATGTGACGAGCCACGAGCCAGGCGGGTCTCACGAGTCACGCATATCATGTTCTCATGCACTCACGCAGTGAAAAATACATCGCGGGGCAAAGACTAACGTTACACTGAGTGATTACGAGAGAGAGTTCAGAGCAGCTACTGATGATATGAAACAAAGTCTCAACTTTCAAATATTGTCATTTAAGTAATTTAAACAATACCGTTTTCAAGTTCATATCCACCGACGTTACCGACAGCTTTGTTGTCGGACAAAGTTGCTTATTCGGCGTTATGATTGGCCAGGCCACCTGTCAATCAAACCCCTGTGGGCAGCAGGGCAAAATGGGCTATATGCACGCATAAGTTCCGCATTTGACGTAAGGATGCTCGTCCATTTCCGGTTGTGTAGATTAAAGCGGAGGAAAACCGGAGAAAACGGGATTATAGCAGAGTCTTTAATATTACTGTCCTCTCGTCTTTGAAACGAAACGTACATACGTTTAGATGTAATTTTATATATAGTTATGTTTATTTAATATAATTTTAAAAAGAAGCATAAACACAACGAGGGGTGTCTGTTTTATCTGTTTTTGTGACTAACGTTTCATTAGTATAACCATGGAGTATAAAATTCAATATAAATTATCGGTATTGCATTGGACTCTACGATCGGCGGAAGTTATCGAGCATCCCTAATGCTTCACCGGAAATAACGCCGTGCATAGAGCCCATAGAAACGTCAGGTTTTAATTTGATATGACAAATACATTTATTCTATATTTAACTTGTGAACGATCGACCTGCTGCTGCAAGTAGGCCTATATAGGAGGGTAGGAAGGGGGGTTCACCTGCACCCGAAAGATATATTTTTTTAACCTAGTTTTTTGTAATCCTTAAGGTGTCTAGAAAAGGAATTTTGATGTTCCCCGCGCAAATTTTTGTCCCATATGTGATTTTTTGTATCATCTTTTGTGTCCGTGCTTGATTTTTGGCTGCGGAAAATGAAAACTTTAAACCTACATAGAATCTGAACAATACATCCTACAGACACAATCTACCCCATTTTCTCTTCGTCTTTGCATGAGGAATTGATAGATATGAGGATTGTCTTGATTAGATGATGTATAGTGCATAAAAACTCAAATAAACACCAAAAAATGTCAAAAAATGGTGACATTAGATCACTGGAACTCCTCCCCTATGGACCCTTCTGATATATGTTTTCTAACTTTTGTATTTTTACAGTCTTTATGATGTCTAAGAAGCAAATGTTGATGATCCCCACCTGAAATATTGTCACATGTATGTATTTTCTGGCTATATTGGTTGCCACCCTGGATATCCAAAAAAGCACATATAGGCAGTCTGTTTTTCTCCTTTAGTTTTCGATTTGATAAATCTCCTCCATTTTTCATAACTGGCTATGTAAATTATTGTTGAGCACATGTTGAGCTTGTTCCCAATGTTCACTTGTTGCACATTAAAAATATAACATAGATATTTTAATTAAATAATACATTTTAAGATACAACGTGTTCAAAAATATGCATTAATTAAAAATCACATCATGTAATTAGGATTCACTGGTAATGTGAGGTTTATTTAACATACATTTTTGAACTAACTACACAAATACATAGCCTACACCATGCACCAACACACAATTAGAAAGGTCTTTCTTGGTGAAGAGCATTTAGCGTTATGGAAGCCCACATTAACTGGCAGATAATGGTCTCTCCAGATTTCTGTTAAGTTGGAAAAAAAATGTTATGCTTAATAATTAATTAATTATACTTTCATTATTATTATTATTACTACTGGTGAGGGAATGTGTTTCATCTCGAGTGGGACAATCTGAACAAAATAACAACAAACATTCATGGCTCAAGTGTGGTGAACTGGACCGGTGGGATCATGATACAGGAGGTGAAACCTGAATTTGATGCCCCCAACTCTCTGGAAATTCCACGAATGCTCCCACTCTACGAGTGGAACAAGACGCGCTCCCTTATGGTATACCTGAGACCCTAAATTCATCATCAAGTCATGATTAGATGATGTATAGTGCATAAACACTCAAATGAACACCAAAAAATGTAAAAATAAATTGTGACATTGGATCACTGGAACTCCTCCCCTATGGACCCTTCTGATATATGTTTTCTAACTTTTGTACTTTTACAGTCTTTATGATGTCTAAGAAGCAAATGTTGATGATCCCCACCTGAAACATGTTGGTCCAAATGAACATCTCCCATAATAAGTAGATACTATTCAAACCATTATATTGGTGTCATATTTATTGAAACAAAACAAAAAACCACTCATATATTCAAATACTGTATGTGTAATGTATAGGGTATAACAAATCCCCATTAGAATAAACTGAAATAGAAAAAAAAGTGATTCTAATCAACCCCTCCTTGCACTGCCACCTTAACGTGGTAGAGGGGTTTGAGTACCCGAACGACCCTATGAGCTATGTTGTCCGGGGCTATATGCCCCTGGTAGGGTCTCCCAAGGCAAACCGGTCCTAGGCGACGGGTCAGACCAAGAACGGTTCAAAAAACCTTATGAGTGAAGTGAAAACAAGGACAGCCGGGGCCCCACCTTGGAGCCAGTATGTGAGCGCCTGGTGGCAGGGCCTCCCACACGGTGTCCGGCAGGGCTCAGTCCGAAGAAGCAACGTGGGGCCTCCTTCCCGTGGGCTCACCACCTTCAGGAGGGACCGTAAGGGGCCTGTGCTGAGAGGATCGGGCGGCAGTCGAAGGCGGGGGCCTCAACAACCTGATCCCTGGACATGGAAACTAGCTCTAGGGACAGAATGGCCCCCCTGACCTGAACCCGAGTAGTGTTCAGTTATTGGACTTCTGTGCTAGTCACAGTTTGTCCACAACGAACACCATCTTCAAGCAAAAGGGTGTCCATCAGTGCATGCAGCACCTGAACACCCTAGGGCGTAGGTCGATGATCGACTTTGTGGTCGTTTCATCTGACTGCAGCCGTATGTCTTGGACACTTGGGTGAAGAGAGGGGCAGAGCTGTCAACAGATCACAACCTGGTGGTGAGTTGGATCAGATGGCGGGAGAGGAAGCTGAACAGACTCGGCAGACCCAAGCATACTGTAAGGGTCTGCTGGAAACGTTTGGCAGAGATCTTCAACTCCCACCTCTGGAGGAGCCTCGACCAGATCCCGAGGGAGGCTGTAGATATTGAGTCCGAGTGGACCATGTTCTCCACCTACATTGTCGAAGCGGCTGCTCAGAGTTGCAGCCGTAAGGTCTCCGGTGCCTATCGAGGCGGCAATCCCCGAACCCGGTGGTGGACACAGGAAGTAAAGTATGCCGTCAAGCTGAAGAAGGAGGCCTATGGGGCCTGACTGGCTTGTGGAACTCCTGAGGCAGCTGACTGGTACCGGCAGGCCAAGCGGACTCCAGCCCGGGTGGTTGTGGAGGCAAAAACTCGGGCCTGGGAGGAGTGCACTTTTATGATGGACAGATGCACTTTTATGATGGATAGATGCACTTTTATGATGGACAGATGCACTTTTAGGATGGACAGATGCACTTATGTGATGGATAGATGCACTTTTATGATGGATAGATGCACTTTTATGATGGATAGATGCACTTTTATGATGGACAGATGCACTTTTATGATGGACAGATGCACTTTTATGATGGATAGATGAACTTTTATGATGGACAGATGCACTTTTATGATGGATAGATGCACTTTTATGATGGATAGATGCACTTTTATGATGGACAGATGAACTTTTATGATGGACAGATGCACTTTTATGATGGACAGATGCACTTTTATGATGGATAGATGCACTTTTATGATGGACAGATGCACTTTTATGATGGATAGATGCGCTTTTATGATTGATAGATGCACATTTATGATGGACAGATGCACTTTTATGATGGACTGATGCGCTTTTATGATTGATAGATGCACATTTATGATGGACAGATGCACTTTTATGATGGACAGATGCACTTTTATGATGGACAGATGCACTTTATGATGGATAGATGCGCTTTTATGATGGACAGATGCACTTTTATGATGGACAGATGCACTTATGTGATGGATAGATGCACTTTTATGATGGACAGATGCACTTTTATGATGGACAGATGCACTTATGTGATGGATAGATGCACTTTTATGATGGATAGATGCACTTTTATGATGGACAGATGCACTTTCATGATGGACAGATGCACTTTTATGATGGACAGATGAACTTTTATGATGGGCAGATGCACTTTTATGATGGACAGATGCACTTTTATGATGGACAGATGCACTTTTATGATGGACAGATGAACTTTTATGATGGGCAGATGCACTTTTATGATGGACAGATGCACTTTTATGATGGACAGATGCACTTTTATGATGGACAGATGCACTTTTATGATTGATAGATGCACATTTATGATGGACAGATGCACTTTTATGATGGATAGATGAACTTTTATGATGGACAGATGCACTTTTATGATGGATAGATGCACTTTTATGATGGACAGATGAAGAGTTCAGATGCAAAAGCCTCTAAATGCCATTTGAAATTTTCTTCTAAAATTACCATTTTTATCAAGCTTGTATATTTAAGTTCAGTAATTCCACCTAAATGACAATTAATAGGTAATCTTCATTGCCATTTAAGTGAAATTACTGAACTTAAATATACAAGCTTGATAAAAATGATCATTTTAGAAGAAAATTTCAAATGGCATTTAGAGGCTTTTGCATCTGAACTCTTCAGATGAACTTTTATGATGGACAGATGCACTTTTATGATGGACAGATGCACTTTTATGATGGATAGATGCACTTTTATGATGGACAGATGCACTTTTATGATGGACAGATGCACTTTTATGATGGATAGATGCACTTTTATGATGGACAGATGCACTTTTATGATGGACAGATGCACTTTTATGATGGACAGATGCACTTTTATGATGGATAGATGCACTTTTATGATGGACAGATGCACTTTTATGATGGACAGATGCACTTTTATGATTGATAGATGCACATTTATGATGGACAGATGCACTTTTATGATGGACAGATGCACTTTTCTCAGTGCTCGTAAATAAAACAAAATTCCATTTTTCTCGGTTTAATGAAAACTGATAGGTCGTTATGGCACATAGACATATACACTAGACCTCACCTTGGCTACGGCAGTTCATTGGAACGAATGCGTCAATAGAGCCGCCATCTTGAAACAGGGGAGCCCCTCCACTTTAATGCATCAGCATCAATGTAGTAGACCCAGTAAATCACCATAAATCATCATGAATGCGATTTTTCTTGTTTTTTTTGGTTTGTTCCAACGGTCAGACATGTATTTATCATTGATTCCAGAAAGAAAATTATTATTATTTTTTTTTTTTAAAAAAACATTCTTTCTAGTTCAGATTTAATCCGTGAACATCATACGCTGCACAAAAGTCCGCCACCATCAATGAATTTGAAGTAAAGGCAGAAATAGCAGCATTACCTAGCTACTTCCTATGACAAGACCCCTGTTCCAAGATGGCGGCGGTTTTGACGCATGCTTAGACCCCCAAGGTGAGGTCTAGTGTATATGATTATGGCAGAGGCGAATAAACATCTGGATATCTCTCCACTGGAGCGTGTTAACGCAAACGTGTAAGTTTCACGTTTGAGGGGGTTAAACCGTGACATCTACACATTTTCCAAAGTGGACTATTTAGGCTGCTTCATTAAAAATGTGACATTTAGACGTTTTTTTCGCCGTGGATCGAGGCAAATGAATCCTTTTCACCTTGAAAATAATAAATGTTTTTTGCATTTTAAATAATAGACCATTTCTCAGTGATCGTCAGTAAAACAAAATTCCATTTTTCTCGGTTTAATGAAAACCAATATCGTGATGGTAAGTTTCAGTTTAAGTGTAAGTTTCACGTTTGAGGGGGTTTAAGCCGTGACATCTACACGTTTTCAAAAGTGGACCAACGTGATTATTTCAAGTCTTGTCGTGATACCGGGTTGAAGAAATGTTGTTTTGGCCACTTTGTTTGATATAATCACAACAATTTAACGTAAGCAAAAATGGGATTTGAACTCAGATCTTCTTGATTAAAGCTTTAATTGAGCCACTGAATCTGTTGAGTTCAAAGGTGTATTGAATGAATTTTTATTGACGGTTTGGTTTTATTTGTTGGAAAAATAAATATAGAAATATAATTTGACACAAGAGGGCAGTAGCCTATAGCCCTATTTATGGTTTTGAGTTTAAACTAAACCGTGACATCTACACATTTTCCAAAGTGGAGCAACATGATTATTTCACGTCTTGTCGTGATACGGGTTGGGCACTGAAGTTACAGGAGTTTCTTCCCGTTGCTAAGCAACGGAACTAGGTCGAGTATTTAAAAGGTTATGGTTAACACCGTTAACGTGGTTTAACGTCGATGTAATACGTTGTTTTAGCGTACCTTTTGCTTAAACGAGGAGCTGGGGGACGCCCAAGAAAATAGACATTTTACTCATTAGGCTGCTTCATTAAAAATGTGACATTTAGACGTTTTCTTCGGCGTGGATCCAGGCAAAAGAATCCTTATCACCTTGAAAATAATAAATGTTTTTTTTTTTTTTTTTTTTTTTTTTTTTGCATTTTAAATAATAGAACATTTCTCAGTGATTGTAAATAAAACAAAATTCAATTTTTTCGGTTAAATGAAAACCTGACATCTACACATTTTCCAAAGTGGAATATTTAGGCTGCTTCATTAAAAATGTGACATTTAGACGTTTTCTTCGGCGTGGATCCAGGCAAATGAATCCTTTTCACCTTGAAAATAATAATAAAAAAAATGTTTTTGCTTTTTAAATAATAGAACATTTCTCAGTGATCGTAAATAAAACAAAATTCCATTTTTCTCGGTTTAATGAAAACCGATAGGTCGTTATGGCAGAGGCGAATAAACATCTGGATAGAGGGCCATGAGACATAGACCTGAGTGCAACAATGGAGGCTCTAGACCCTTCCAGTGCTGAGATATCGAAACTCAAAATTTCGACCCGAAAAAAAAACGACAGTGTTACCCCTTACGTTTTTTTTTGGGGCGAAAAATGAAGTATCCCCAATCTTCTCAAAACTCTGGATTCTGATAGAGGACCATGAGACATAGACCTGAGTGCAACAATGGAGGCTCTAGACCCTTGCAGAGCCGAGATATCGAAATTCAAAATTTCGACCAGAAAAAAAAAACGACAGTGTTACCCCTTACGTTTTTTTTTTGGCCGAAAAATTAAGTATCCCCAATCTTCTCAAAACTCTGGATTCTGATAGAGGACCATGAGACTTAGACCTGAGTGCAACAATGGAGGCTCTAGACCCTTCCAGAGCCGAGATATCGAAATTCAAAATTTCGACCAGAAAAAAAAACGACAGTGTTACTTACCCCTTACGTTTTTTTTTTGGGCGAAAAATTAAGTATCCCCAATCTTCTCAAAACTCTGGATTCTGATAGAGGGTCATGAGACATAGACCTGAGTGCAACAATGGAGGCTCTAGACCCTTCCAGTGCTGAGATATCGAAACTCCAAATTTCGACCCGAAAAAAAAACGACAGTGTTACCCCTTACGTTTTTTTTTTTGGGCGAAAAATTAAGTATCCCCAATCTTCTCAAAACTCTGGATTCTGATAGAGGGCCATGAGACATAGACCTGAGTGCAACAATGGAGGCTCTAGACCCTTCCAGTGCTGAGATATCGAAACTCAAAATTTCGACCCGAAAAAAAAACGACAGTGTTACCCCTTACGTTTTTTTTTTTTGGGGTGAAAAATTAAGTATCCCCAATCTTCTCAAAACTCTGGATTCTGATAGAGGACCATGAGACTTAGACCTGAGTGCAACAATGGAGGCTCTACACCCTTCCAGAGCTGAGATATCGAAATTCAAAATTTCGACCAGAAAAAAAAAGACAGTGTTATCCCTTACGTTTTTTTTTTGGGCGAAAAATTAAGTATCCCCAATCTTCTCAAAATTCTGGATTCTGATAGAGGGCCATGAGACTTAGACCTGAGTGCAACAATGGAGGCCCTAGACCCTTCCAGAGCTGAGATATCGAAAATCAAAATTTCGACCGAAAAAAAACAACAACAGTGTTACCCCTTACGTTTTTTGTTTTTTTTTTTGGGCGAAAAATTAAGTATCCCTAATCTTCTCAAAACTCTGGATTCTGATAGAGGGCCATGAGACATAGACCTGAGTGCAACAATGGAGGCTCTAGACCCTTCCAGAGCTGAGATATCGAAATTCAAAATTTCGACCAGAAAAAAAAAAAACGACAGTGTTACCCCTTACGTTTTTTTTTTTGGGCGAAAAATTAAGTGTCCCCAATCTTCTCAAAACTCTGGATTCTGATAGAGGGCCATGAGACATAGACCTGAGTGCAACAATGGAGGCTCTAGAGCCTCCATTGTTGCACTCAGGTCTAAGTCTCATGGCCCTCTATCAGAATCCAGAGTTTTGAGAAGATTAGGGTTACCTAATTTTTCGCCCCCCCAAAAAAAAAACGTAAGG
This sequence comes from Pimephales promelas, assembly GCF_988280905.1. NCBI lineage: Eukaryota > Metazoa > Chordata > Actinopteri > Cypriniformes > Leuciscidae > Pimephales > Pimephales promelas. Next base: position 25,517,352 of record NC_142772.1, read on the forward strand.
GGTAACACTGTCGTTTTTTTTTTACGGGTCGAAATTTAGATTTTAGATATCTCAGCTCTGGAAGGGTCTAGAGACTCCATTGTTGCACTCAGGTCTAAGTCTCATGGCCCTCTATCATAATCCAGAGTTTTAAGAAGATTGGGGATAGTTAATTTTTCGCCCAAAAAAAAAAAGGTAAGGGGTAACACTGTCGTTTTTTTTACGGGTCGAAATTTTGATTTTCGATATCTCAGCTCTGGAAGGGTCTAGAGCCTCCATTGTTGCACTCAGGTCTAAGTCTCATGGTCCTCTATCAGAATCCAGAGTTTTGAGAAGATTGGGGATACTTAATTTTTCGCCCAAAAAAAAAACCGTAAGGGGTAACACTGTCGTTTTTTTTTTTGGGGTCGAAATTTTGATTTTCAATATCTCAGCTCTGGAAGGGTCTAGAGCCTCCATTGTTGCCCTCAGGTCTATGTCTCATGGCCCTCTATCAGAATCCAGAGTTTTGAGAAGATTAGGGATACTTAATTTTTCGGCCAAAAAAAAAAAAAAACGTAAGGGGTAACACTGTTGTTGTTTTTTTCGGGTCGAAATTTTGATTTTCGATATCTCAGCTCTGGAACGGTCTAGAGCCTCCATTGTTGCCCTCAGGTCTATGTGTCATGGACCTCTATCAGAATCCAGAGTTTTGAGAAGATTGGGGATACTTAATTTTTCGCCCCAAAAAAAACCGTAAGGGGTAACACTGTCGTTTTTTTTTTCTGGTCGAAATTTTAAATTTCGATATCTCAGCTCTGCAAGGGTCTAGAGCCTCCATTTTTGCACTCAGGTCTATGCCTCATGGCCCTCTATCAGAATCCAGAGTTTTGAGAAGATTGGGGATACTTAATTTTTCGCCCAAAAAAAAACCGTAAGGGGTAACACTGTCGTTTTTTTTTTGGGTCGAAATTTTGAGTTTCGATATCTCAGCACTGGAAGGGTCTAGAGCCTCCATTGTTGCACTCAGGTCTATGTCTCATAGCCCTCTATCAGAATCCAGAGTTTTGAGAAGATTGGGGATACTTAATTTTTCGCCCAAAAAAAAAAACGTAAGGGGTAACACTGTCGTTTTTTTTTTGGGGGTCGAAATTTTGATTTTCAATATCTCAGCTCTGGAAGGGTCTAGAGCCTCCATTGTTGCCCTCAGGTCTATGTCTCATGGCCCTCTATCAGAATCCAGAGTTTTGAGAAGATTAGGGATACTTAATTTTTCGGCCAAAAAAAAAAAAAAAAACGTAAGGGGTAACACTGTTGTTGTTTTTTTCGGGTCGAAATTTTGATTTTCGATATCTCAGCTCTGGAACGGTCTAGAGCCTCCATTGTTGCCCTCAGGTCTATGTGTCATGGACCTCTATCAGAATCCAGAGTTTTGAGAAGATTGGGGATACTTAATTTTTCGCCCCAAAAAAAACCGTAAGGGGTAACACTGTCGTTTTTTTTTTCTGGTCGAAATTTTAAATTTCGATATCTCAGCTCTGCAAGGGTCTAGAGCCTCCAATTTTGCACTCAGGTCTATGTCTCATGGCCCTCTATCAGAATCCAGAGTTTTGAGAAGATTGGGGATACTTAATTTTTCGCCCAAAAAAAACCGTAAGGGGTAACACTGTCGTTTTTTTTTTCTGGTCGAAATTTTGAATTTCGATATCTCAGCTCTGGAAGGGTCTAGAGCCTTCATTGTTGCACTCAGGTCTATGCCTCATGGCCCTCTATCAGAATCCAGAGTTTTGAGAAGATTGGGGATACTTAATTTTTCGCCCAAAAAAAAAACCGTAAGGGGTAACACTGTCGTTTTTTTTTTTGGGTCGAAATTTTGAGTTTCGATATCTCAGCACTGGAAGGGTCTAGAGCCTCCATTGTTGCACTCAGGTCTATGTCTCATAGCCCTCTATCAGAATCCAGAGTTTTGAGAAGATTGGGGATACTTAATTTTTCGCCCAAAAAAAAAAAAACGTAAGGGGTAACACTGTCGTTTTTTTTTCGGGTCGAAATTTGAAGTTTCGATATCTCAGCAATGGAAGGGTCTAGAGCCTTCATTGTTGCACTCAGGTCTATGTCTCATGGCCCTCTATCAGAATCCAGAGTTTTGAGAAGATTGGGGATACTTAATTTTTCGGCCAAAAAAAAAAAAAAAAAACGTAAGGGGTAACACTGTGGTTTTTTTTTCTGGTCGAAATTTTGAATTTCGATATCTCGGCTCTGGAAGGGTCTAGAGCCTCCATTGTTGCACTCGGGTCTCTGTCTCATGGCCCTCTATCAGAATCCAGAGTTTTGAGAAGATTGGGGACACTTAATTTTTCGCCCAAAAAAAAACAAAAACGTAAGGGGTAACACTGTCGGGTTTTTTTTCTGGTCGAAATTTTGAATTTCGATATCTCAGCTCTGGAAGGGTCTAGAGCCTCCATTGTTGCACTCAGGTCTATGTCTCATGGACCTCTATCAGAATCTAGAGTTTTGAGAAGATTGGGGATACTTAATTTTTCGCCCAAAAAAAAAAAAACGTAAGGGGTAACACTGTCGGTTTTTTTTTCGGGTCGAAAGTTTGATTTTCGATATCTCAGCTCTGGAAGGGTCTAGAGCCTCCATTGTTGCACTCAGGTCTAAGTCTCATGGCCCTCTATCAGAATCCAAAGTTTTGAGAAGATTAGGGATACTTAATTTTTCGCCCAAAAAAAAAAAACATAAGGGGTAACACTGTTGTTGTTTTTTTCGGGTCGAAATTTTGATTTTCGATATCTCAGCTCTGGAACAGTCTAGAGCCTCCATTGTTGCCCTCAGGTCTATCTCTCATGGACCTCTATCAGAATCCAGAGTTTTGAGAAGATTGGGGATACTTAATTTTTCGCCCCAAAAAAAACCGTAAGGGGTAACACTGTCGTTTTTTTTTCTGGTCGAAATTTTAAATTTTGATATCTCAGCTCTGCAAGGGTCTAGAGCCTCAATTTTTGCACTCAGGTCTATGTCTCATGGCCCTCTATCAGAAACCAGAGTTTTGAGAAGATTGGGGATACTTAATTTTTCGGCCAAAAAAAAAAAACGTTAGGGGTAACACTGTCGTTTTTTTTTTTTTGGTCGAAATTTTGAATTTCGATATCTCAGCTCTGGAAGGGTCTAGAGCCTCCATTGTTGCACTCAGGTCTATGTCTCATGGCCCTCTATCAGAATCCAGAGTTTTGAGAAGATTGGGGATACTTAATTTTTCGCCCCCCAAAAAAAAAGGTAAGGGGTAACACTGTCGTTTTTTTTTTTTGGTCGAAATTTTGAATTTCGATATCTCAGCACTGGAAGGGTCTAGAGCCTCCATTGTTGCACTCAGGTCTATGTCTCATGGCCCTCTATCAGAATCCAGAGTTTTGAGAAGATTGGGGATACTTAATTTTTCGCCCCCCAAAAAAAAGGTAAGGGGTAACACTGTCGTTTTTTTTTTCGGGTCGAAATTTGGAGTTTCGATATCTCAGCACTGGAAGGGTCTAGAACCTCCATGGTTGCACTCAGGTCTATGTCTCATGGCCCTCTATCAGAATCCAGAGTTTTGAGAAGATTGGGGATACTTAATTTTTCGCCCAAAAAAAACAAAACGTAAGGGGTAACACTGTTGTTGTTTTTTTTCGGGTCGAAATTTTGATTTTCGATATCTCAGCTCTGGAAGGGTCTAGAGCCTCCATTGTTGCACTCAGGTCTATGTCTCATGGCCCTCTATCAGAATCCAGAGTTTTGAGAAGATTGGGCATACTTAATTTTTCGCCCCCCCCCCCAAAAAAAAACGTAAGGGGTAACACTCTCGTTTTTTTTTCTGGTCGAAATTTTGAATTTCGATATCTCAGCACTGGAAGGGTCTAGAGCCTCCATTGTTGCACTCAGGTCTATGTCTCATGGCCCTCTATCAGAATCCAGAGTTTTGAGAAGATTGGGGACACTTAATTTTTCGCCCAAAAAAAAAAACGTAAGGGGTAACACTGTCGGGTTTTTTTTCTGGTCGAATTTTTGAATTTCGATATCTCAGCTCTGGAAGGGTCTAGAGCCTCCATTGTTGCACTCAGGTCTATGTCTCATGGCCCTCTATCAGAATCCAGAGTTTTGAGAAGATTGGGGATACTTAATTTTTCGCCCAAAAAAAAAAAAACGTAAGGGGTAACACTGTCGTTTTTTTTTTTTGGTCGAAATTTTGAATTTCGATATCTCAGCTCTGGAAGGGTCTAGAGCCTCCATTTTTGCACTCAGGTTTAAGTCTCATGGCCCTCTATCAGAATCCAAAGTTTTGAGAAGATTGGGGATAATTAATTTTTCACCCAATAAAAAAAACGTAAGGGGTAACACTGTCGTTTTTTTTTTCGGGTCGAAATTTTGAGTTTCGATATCTCAGCTCTGGAAGGGTCTAGAGCCTCCATTGTTGCGCTCAGGTCTAAGTCTCATGGCCCCTTTATCAGAATCCAGAGTTTTGAGAAGATTGGGGATACTTAATTTTTCGCCACAAAAAAAAACGTAAGGGGTAACACTGTCGTTTTTTTTTACGGGTCGAAATTTTGATTTTCGATATATCAGCTCTGGAAGGGTCTAGAGCCTCCATTGTTGCACTCAGGTCTAAGTCTCATGGCCCTCTATCAGAATCCAGAGTTTTGAGAAGATTGGGAATACTTAATTTTTCGCCCAAAAAAAAAAAACAAAAACGTAAGGGGTAACACTGTTGTTGTTTTTTTCGGGTCGAAATTTTGATTTTCGATATATCAGCTCTGGAAGGGTCTAGGTTCTCCATTGTTGCACTCAGGTCTAAGTCTCATGGCCCTCTATCAGAATCCAGAATTTTGAGAAGATTGGGGATACTTAATTTTTCGCCCAAAAAAAAAACGTAAGGGATAACACTGTCGTTTTTTTTTTCTGGTCGAAATTTTGAATTTCGATATCTCAGCTCTGGAAGGGTGTAGAGCCTCCATTGTTGCACTCAGGTCTAAGTCTCATGGTACTCTATCAGAATCCAGAGTTTTGAGAAGATTGGGGATACTTAATTTTTCGCCCAAAAAAAAAACGTAAGGGGTAACACTGTCGTTTTTTTTTCTGGTCGAAATTTTGAATTTCGATATCTCGGCTCTGGATGGGTCTAGAGCCTCCATTGTTGCACTCAGGTCTATGTCTCATGGCCCTCTATCAGAATCCAGAGTTTTGAGAAGATTGGGGATACTTAATTTTTGGCCCCCCCAAAAAAAACGTAAGGGGTAACACTGTCGTTTTTTTTTCTGGTCGAAATTTTGAATTTCGATATCTCAGCTCTGGAAGGCTCTAGAGCCTCCATTGTTGCACTCAGGTCTATGTCTCATGGCCCTCTATCAGAATCCAGAGTTTTGAGAAGATTGGGGATACTTAATTTTCGCCCAAAAAAAAACGTAAGGGGTAACACTGTCGTTTTTTTATTTCGGGTCGAAATTTTGAATTTCGATATCTCAGCTCTGGAAGGGTCTAGGGCCTCCATTGTTGCACTCAGGTCTAAGTCTCATGGCCCTCTATCAGAATCCAGAATTTTGAGAAGATTGGGGATACTTAATTTTTCGCCCAAAAAAAAAACGTAAGGGATAACACTGTCGTTTTTTTTTTTCTGGTCGAAATTTTGAATTTCGATATCTCAGCTCTGGAAGGGTGTAGAGCCTCCATTGTTGCATTCAGGTCTAAGTCTAATGGTCCTCTATCAGAATCCAGAGTTTTGAGAAGATTGGGGATACTTAATTTTTCGCCCAAAAAAAAAAAACGTAAGGGGTAACACTGTCGTTTTTTTTTTCGGGTCGAAATTTTGAGTTTCGATATCTCAGCACTGGAAGGGTCTATAGCCTCCATTGTTGCACTCAGGTCTATGTCTCATGGCCCTCTATCAGAATCCAGAGTTTTGAGAAGATTGGGGATACTTAATTTTTCGCCCCCCCAAAAAAAGGTAAGGGGTAACACTGTCGTTTTTTTTTTTGGTCGAAATTTTGAATTTCGATATCTCAGCACTGGAAGGGTCTAGAGCCTCCATTGTTGCACTCAGGTCTGTCTCATGGCCCTCTATCAGAATCCAGAGTTTTGAGAAGATTGGGCATACTTAATTTTTCGCCCCCCCCCCCCCCCCAAAAAAAAACGTAAGGGGTAACACTCTTGTTTTTTTTTTCTGGTCGAAATTTTGAATTTCGATATCTCAGCACTGGAAGGGTCTAGAGCCTCCATTGTTGCACTCAGGTCTATGTCTCATGGCCCTCTATCAGAATCCAGAGTTTTGAGAAGATTGGGGATACTTAATTTTTCGGCCAAAAAAAAAAAAACGTAAGGGGTAACACTGTCGGTTTTTTTTTCTGGTCGAAATTTTGAATTTCGATATCTCAGCTCTGGAAGGGTCTAGAGCCTCCATTGTTGCACTCAGGTCTATGTCTCATGGCCCTCTATCAGAATCCAGAGTTTTGAGAAGATTGGGGATACTTAATTTTTCGCCCAAAAAAAAAAAAAACGTAAGGGGTAACACTGTCGTTTTTTTTTTTACGGGTCGAAATTTTGATTTTCGATATCTCAGCTCTGGAAGGGTCTAGAGCCTCCATTGTTGCACTCAGGTCTAAGTCTCATGGCCCTCTATCAGAATCCAAAGTTTTGAGAAGATTAGGGATACTTAATTTTTCGCCCAAAAAAAAAAAACGTAAGGGGTAACATTGTCGTTTTTTTTTTTTTTTTTGGTCGAAATTTTGAATTTCGATATCTCAGCTCTGGAAGGGTCTAGAGCCTCCATTTTTGCACTCAGGTTTAAGTCTCATGGCCCTCTATCAGAATCCAAAGTTTTGAGAAGATTGGGGATAATTAATTTTTCACCCAATAAAAAAAACGTAAGGGGTAACACTGTCGTTTTTTTTTCGGGTCGAAATTTTGAGTTTCGATATCTCAGCTCTGGAAGGGTCTAGAGCCTCCATTGTTGCACTCAGGTCTAAGTCTCATGGCCCTCTATCAGAATCCAGAGTTTTGAGAAGATTGGGGATACTTAATTTTTCGCCCCAAAAAAAAAAACGTAAGGGGTAAGACTGTCGTTTTTTTTACGGGTCGAAATTTTGATTTTCGATATATCAGCTCTGGAAGGGTCTAGAGCCTCCATTGTTGCACTCAGGTCTAAGTCTCATGGCCCTCTATCAGAATCCAGAGTTTTGAGAAGATTGGGGATACTTAATTTTTCGGCCAAAAAAAAAAAAAAACGTAAGGGGTAACACTGTTGTTGTTTTTTTCGGGTCGAAATTTTGATTTTCGATATATCAGCTCTGGAAGGGTCTAGGTTCTCCATTGTTGCACTCAGGTCTAAGTCTCATGGCCCTCTATCAGAATCCAGAATTTTGAGAAGATTGGGGATACTTAATTTTTCGCCCAAAAAAAAAAACGTAAGGGATAACACTGTCGTTTTTTTTTCTGGTCGAAATTTTGAATTTCGATATCTCAGCTCTGGAAGGGTGTAGAGCCTCCATTGTTGCACTCAGGTCTAAGTCTCATGGTACTCTATCAGAATCCAGAGGTTTGAGAAGATTGGGGATACTTAATTTTTCGCCCAAAAAAAAAACGTAAGGGGTAACACTGTCGTTTTTTTTTCTGGTCGAAATTTTGAATTTCGATATCTCGGCTCTGGATGGGTCTAGAGCCTCCATTGTTGCACTCAGGTCTATGTCTCATGGCCCTCTATCAGAATCCAGAGTTTTGAGAAGATTGGGGATACTTAATTTTTGGCCCCCCAAAAAAAAACGTAAGGGGTAACACTGTCGTTTTTTTTTTCTGGTCGAAATTTTGAATTTCGATATCTCAGCTCTGGAAGGGTCTAGAGCCTCCATTGTTGCACTCAGGTCTATGTCTCATGGCCCTCTATCAGAATCCAGAGTTTTGAGAAGATTGGGGATACTTAATTTTTCGCCCAAAAAAAAACAAAAAACGTAAGGGGTAACACTGTCGTTTTTTTTTTTATGGGTCGAAATTTAGATTTTCGATATCTCAGCTCTGGAAGGGTCTAGAGCCTCCATTGTTGCACTCAGGTCTAAGTCTCATGGCCCTCTATCAGAATCCAAAGTTTTGAGAAGATTAGGGATACTTAATTTTTCGCCCAAAAAAAAAAAACCGTAAGGGGTAACACTGTCGTTTTTTTTTTTCTGGTCGAAATTTTGAATTTCGATATCTCAGCTCTGGAAGGGTCTAGAGCCTCCATTGTTGCACTCAGGTCTATGTCTCATGGCCCTCTATCAGAATCCAGAGTTTTGAGAAGATTGGGGATACTTAATTTTTCGCCCAAAAAAAAAAAAAAACGTAAGGGGTAACACTGTCGTTTTTTTTTTTCTGGTCGAAATTTTGAATTTCGATATCTCAGCTCTGGAAGGCTCTAGAGCCTCCATTGTTGCACTCAGGTCTATGTCTCATGGCCCTCTATCAGAATCCAGAGTTTTGAGAAGATTGGGGATACTTAATTTTTCGCCCAAAAAAAAAAAACGTAAGGGGTAACACTGTCGTTTTTTTTTTCGGGTCGAAATTTTGAATTTCGATATCTCAGCTCTGGAAGGGTCTAGGGCCTCCATTGTTGCACTCAGGTCTAAGTCTCATGGCCCTCTATCAGAATCCAGAATTTTGAGAAGATTGGGGATACTTAATTTTTCGCCCAAAAAAAAAAACGTAAGGGATAACACTGTCGTTTTTTTTTTCTGGTCGAAATTTTGAATTTCGATATCTCAGCTCTGGAAGGGTGTAGAGCCTCCATTGTTGCATTCAGGTCTAAGTCTCATGGTCCTCTATCAGAATCCAGAGTTTTGAGAAGATTGGGGATACTTAATTTTTCGCCCAAAAAAAAAAAAACGTAAGGGGTAAGACTGTCGTTTTTTTTTTCGGGTCGAAATTTTGAGTTTCGATATCTCAGCACTGGAAGGGTCTATAGCCTCCATTGTTGCACTCAGGTCTATGTCTCATGGCCCTCTATCAGAATCCAGAGTTTTGAGAAGATTGGGGATACTTAATTTTTCGCCCAAAAAAAAAAACGTAAGGGGTAACACTGTCGTTTTTTTTTCGGGTCGAAATTTGGAGTTTCGATATCTCAGCACTGGAAGGGTCTAGAGCCTCCATTGTTGCACTCAGGTCTATGGCTGCGTCCAAAACCGCATACTCAATGAGTAGGTACTTAATTTCAATAAGTACTTACTCAACGAGCGCTAAAAGAGTAGGTACTTTATAGCCAAATCTCGTTGAGTATGAATGAGAACCGGACATCTGCCATGTTGACGTTATCATGTGACCTACTACGACGTGTTATCATCATATCACAAGCGCAAAGAAATGAACAGCGACACGTTTAATTCTTCTATCTATAAATATCTTGACATTGATGAAACTTTCTCATTTTGTTGTGGTATTGTTGAAGAAACAGCTGATATTTTTTTTATTAAGAAACCCCCAAATCGTCACCTCTTGAATATATGTTGTTAATTTCTTTATTTTATACCCAAAACCTTTCTCCCTTAAGTTTTCCTCCTTTTCTTGATGAATTTACCTCGTTTCATCCCTCAGACCTATAACAACAAAACAACAACATTTTTCATGTATTATGAAGAACTATTTAAAGATATTTAGCCTTGTTATTGTTCCTTTTTCCTGTATTATGATGTAAACAAACCAATGATCTTTATGTTTTCTGTTTTGTCATTATGACTATTATGGTATCTTTCCATGATCTTGTATGTAATACGTTTATAAGTTTAAATTATGAGTGACAGGTGTACTAACACTTCATAACATCAGTGACTCGACAGCACAACCTAGAACAGTTTTCCTCTGCGTTTGTAATGTCTGCACAAAGGAGACGGGCAGCTGCTCGAAGATCTCTTTTGGAGAAAACTGTTGATTTTATACTCGAAAAATGTAAGTATCACTCCTTAAAAATTAATATTACCTCAGAATGAATTGCATTGTTAGCCCACCCCAAAACTTAAACAAAATAATAATATTAAATGCTGACCAATACTTAATTATATAACTTTTTTATATACTAAAAATATAATTTAATATAACAAGCAAAATGTAATTTGTTTTGTCATATGACAGTTATGCATGAATAAATTTATATTCATAAATGCAGTGAAACATCTCAATTATCAGTCAATCGATGAATTAATGGATACATTAATTAAATAATTCAATTTTATATACTGACAACAATAATAAAAATGAATAAATGAGTAAAAGAACAAATAAAAGTAACCATCACAATAAACAAATGCATTATACAAGTCAACAACACATGAAACAAAGCTTTATTCAAACTACAAACATGTATTTACAGGGCTGAACACCACATCCTAATGCCGTCTCAACACAGCGGTTCCCATTCTGCGGCTTTATTCTGATGAATTCACCAGAGGGGACTGTGCCTTCGTCCCGGAGCTTGTTGCTGCGCTGCGCTTCACAATCTAAGGCAATAAGGGCAGGTGGAGAGATAGAGGGTCTTGTAAGGGCAGGTGGAGAGATGGAGGGACTCATCCATGGCAACACTTCCAGGATGCAGCTCTAGGCTCCTCATCCTCTGTGCTCACACCAGTCTGCAGACATTTCAGATCCTACAAAAATGCACAAACATTATACAAAAGCAGTAATTTTAACACAATGTCATTTGATTTATGTATTAAAAATAACCTTACTTTATATTTGAGTAAAATCCCTAAAACAAATGCTGCCATCATCTTTCCTTGCAGGTCTTGCTCCACCACAAAAGCTATGCAGCAAATGCACAGAAATCAAGAATCAGAAAAGTGTTGTAATTTCTCTACTTGAAATTTGTACAATAATTCAAATAAACTACAATTTAAGATTGAATAGATTTTGTTATCCATTTCTGTAGTATACTCACTCAGAGCCTTTCATGACAGCATTCAGCATCATGAGCCTCTCTCCAGCAGATAAACACACGCGTGTTCTTCTGTCCCTGTAACATACAGACAAGATTCACATTACGAGTTCAACACTGAATTTACATGCTGAGGTTGATGTGTTAACTCACTTTTAATCCAACTTAAATGTTCCTCAATATATCAACACTAATAAGGGACAAATTAAATATAACATATTTAGTTACTTTATAGATTTGTTTATTTACCTTATTTACAGTACATTTGTCTAATGTAAGTAGTGTTGTTGACAACAGTGAATTATCCTTCATATTAATAGCACACATAACGTTACATCACTCAGATGTATTTTTCATGTTGGGATGTGCTCATCTGCAATACTTAAACAATATTTTCATTTCAGATGTAAATAGACATTTTAAATAAGCGTATTTAAGATGTAACGTTATATGGTTATGTAAATCCATTTTAGAAACTTACGTGTAGCCTACTTACTGGAGCTCCCCTGTTTAACTAACTAATAAAACATGTGTTTACAGCAAAATCACAACTATACTATACTGTCTAAGTCCTTTAGACCTTCAACAGTTAAAACGTTTACTCTATAGTAGTTTAACACATACGATTTAAACACAGGAAACCGTGTTTGCTCACATTTGAAAACCCCTGCTGATCTCCGATGTTGATAATGACGTATGCTCTCCCGTGGCCTCCTGGGATAGAAGAGTATCCATCGGATGAACACTCAAAAATCGGGGCGAAAGCAGGAGATCATCCGGGAACTTCTCGCCTACTCTTTTATGAGTACTGAGGTTTCGGACATACTACTCCTTTCAAATACTGTTTCCCCCTACTATATAGTACGAAAGTAGGAATATTCGGACGTACTATAAGTATACGTATGCCCGAATCTCGCGATAATTAGTACGTCACTCTGGTAATTCTCGCCTACTCTTTTATGGATACTAAGGATTTGGACATACTTATTCGCTCGCCTACTGCTTTTTCCCTACTATATAGTAGGGAAGTATGCGGTTTCGGACGCAGCCTATGTCTCATGGCCCTCTATCAGAATCCAGAGTTTTGAGAAGATTGGGGATACTTAATTTTTCGCCCAAAAAAAAAACGTAAAGGGTAACACTGTCGTTTTTTTTTCTGGTCGAAATTTTGAATTTCCATATCTCGGCTCTGGATGGGTCTAGAGCCTCCATTGTTGCACTCAGGTCTATGTCTCATGGCCCTCTATCAGAATCCAGAGTTTTGAGAAGATTGGGGATACTTAATTTTACGCCCCAAAAAAAAAACGTAAGGGGTAACACTGTCGTTTTTTTTTCTGGTCGAAATTTAGAATTTCGATATCTCAGCTCTGGAAGGGTCTAGAGCCTCCATTGTTGCACTCAGGTCTAAGTCTCATGGCCCTCTATCAGAATCCAGAGTTTTGAGAAGATTGGGGATACTTAATTTTTCGCCCAAAAAAAACAAAACGTAAGGGGTAACACTGTTGTTGTTTTTTTTTCGGGGGCGAAATTTTGATTTTGATATCTCAGCTCTGGAAGGGTCTAGAGCCTCCATTGTTGCACTCAGGTCTATGTCTCATGGCCCTCTATCAGAATCCAGAGTTTTGAGAAGATTGGGCATACTTATTTTTTCGCCCCCCCCAAAAAAACGTAAGGGGTAACACTGTCGTTTTTTTTCTGGTCGAAATTTTGAATTTCGATATCTCAGCACTGGAAGGGTCTAGAGCCTCCATTGTTGCACTCAGGTCTATGTCTCATGGCCCTCTATAAGAATCCAGAGTTTTGAGAAGATTGGGGATACTTAATTTTTCGCCCAAAAAAAAAACGTAAGGGGTAACACTGTCGTTTTTTTTTTCGGGTCGAAATTTTGAGTTTCGATATCTCAGCACTGGAAGGGTCTAGAGTCTCCATTGTTGCACTCAGGTCTATGTCTCATGGCCCTCTATCAGAATCCAGAGTTTTGAGAAGATTGGGGATACTTAATTTTTCGGCCAAAAAAAAAAAAACGTAAGGGGTAACACTGTCGTTTTTTTTTTCTGGTCGAAATTTTGAATTTCGATATCTCGGCTCTGGAAGGGTCTAGAGCCTCCATTGTTGCACTCAGGTCTATGTCTCATGACCCTCTATCCGAATCCAGAGTTTTGAGAAGATTGGGGACACTTAATTTTTCGCCCAAAAAAAAAAACGTAAGGGGTAACACTGTCTGGGTTTTTTTCTGGTCGAAATTTTGAATTTCGATATCTCAGCTCTGGAAGGGTCTAGAGCCTCCATTGTTGCACTCAGGTCTATGTCTCATGGCCCTCTATCAGAATTCAGAGTTTTGAGAAGATTGGGGATACTTAATTTTTCGCCCAAAAAAAAAAAAAATGTAAGGGGTAACACTGTCGTTTTTTTTTCGGGTCGAAATTTTGATTTTCGATATCTCAGCTCTGGAAGGGTCTAGAGCCTCCATTGTTGCACTCAGGTCTAAGTCTCATGGCCCTCTATCAGAATCCAAAGTTTTGAGAAGATTAGGGACACTTAATTTTTCGCCCCAAAAAAAAAAACGTAAGGGGTAACACTGTCGTTTTTTTTTTTTTTGGTCGAAATTTTGAATTTCGATATCTCAGCTCTGGAAGGGTCTAGAGCCTCCATTGTTGCACTCAGGTCTATGTCTCATGGCCCTCTATCAGAATCCAGAGTTTTGAGAAGATTGGGGATACTTAATTTTTCGCCCAAAAAAAAAAAAATGTAAGGGGTAACACTGTCGTTTTTTTTTGGGTCGAAATTTTGATTTTCGATATCTCAGCTCTGGAAGGGTCTAGAGCTTCCATTGTTGCACTCAGGTCTAAGTCTCATGGCCCTCTATCAGAATCCAAAGTTTTGAGAAGATTAGGGATACTTAATTTTTCGCCCAAAAAAAAAAAAAACGTAAGGGGTAACACTGTCGTTTTTTTTTTTTTTTTGGTCGAAATTTTGATTTTCGATATCTCAGCTCTGGAAGGGTCTAGAGCCTCCATTGTTGCACTCAGGTCTATGTCTCATGGCCCTCTATCAGAATCCAGAGTTTTGAGAAGATTGGGCATACTTAATTTTTCGCCCCCCAAAAAAAAGGTAAGGGGTAACACTGTCGTTTTTTTTTTCTGGTCGAAATTTTGAATTTCGATATCTCAGCACTGGAAGGGTCTAGAGCCTCCATTGTTGCACTCAGGTCTATGTCTCATGTCCCTCTATCAGAATCCAGAGTTTTGAGAAGATTGGGGATACTTAATTTTTCGGCCAAAAAAAAAAACGTAAGGGGTAACACTGTCGTTTTTTTTTTTTTTTGGTCGAAATTTTGATTTTCGATATCTCAGCTCTGGAAGGGTCTAGAGCCTCCATTGTTGCACTCAGGTCTATGTCTCATGGCCCTCTATCATAATCCAGAGTTTTTAGAAGATTGGGGATACTTAATTTTTCGCCCAAAAAAAAAAAACGTAAGGGGTAACACTGTCGTTTTTTTTCGGGTCGAAATTTGGAGTTTCGATATCTCAGCACTGGAAGTGTCTAGAGCCTCCATTGTTGCACTCAGGTCTATGTCTCATGTCCCTCTATCAGAATCCAGAGTTTTGAGAAGATTGGGGATACTTAATTTTTCGGCCAAAAAAAAAACAAAAACGTAAGGGGTAACACTGTCGTTTTTTTTTTTTTGGTCGAAATTTTGAATTTCGATATCTCAGCTCTGGAAGGGTCTAGAGCCTCCATTGTTGCACTCAGGTCTATGTCTCATGGCCCTCTATCAGAATCCAGAGTTTTGAGAAAATTGGGCATACTTAATTTTTCGCCCCCCCAAAAAAAGGTAAGGGGTAACACTGTCGTTTTTTTTTTCTGGTCGAAATTTTGAATTTCGATATCTCAGCTCTGGAAGGGTCTAGAGCGTCCATTGTTGCACTCAGGTCTATGTCTCATGGCCCTCTATCAGAATCCAGAGTTTTGAGAAGATTGGGGATACTTAATTTTTCGCCCAAAAAAAAAAAAAAAAAACGTAAGGGGTAACACTGTCGTTTTTTTTTCGGGTCGAAATTTGGAGTTTCGATATCTCAGCACTGGAAGGGTCTAGAGCCTCCATTGTTGCACTCAGGTCTATGTCTCATGTCCCTCTATCAGAATCCAGAGTTTTGAGAAGATTGGGGATACTTAATTTTTCGGCCAAAAAAAAAAACGTAAGGGGTAACACTGTCGTTTTTTTTTTCTGGTCGAAATTTTGAATTTCGATATCTCGGCTCTGGAAGGGTCTAGAGCCTCCATTGTTGCACTCAGGTCTAAGTCTCATGGCCCTCTATCAGAATCCAAAGTTTTGAGAAGATTAGGGATACTTAATTTTTCGCCCCCCAAAAAAAAAAAAACGTAAGGGGTAACACTGTCGGTTTTTTTTTTTTTGGTCGAAATTTTGAATTTCGATATCTCAGCTCTGGAAGGGTCTAGAGCCTCCATTGTTGCACTCAGGTCTATGTCTCATGGCCCTCTATCAGAATCCAGAGTTTTGAGAAGATTGGGCATACTTAATTTTTCGCCCCCCAAAAAAAAGGTAAGGGGTAACACTGTCGTTTTTTTTTTTCTGGTCGAAATTTTGAATTTCAATATCTCAGCACTGGAAGGGTCTAGAGCCTCCATTGTTGCACTCAGGTCTATGTCTCATGGCCCTCTATCATAATCCAGAGTTTTGAGAAGATTGGGGATACTTAATTTTTCGCCCAAAAAAAAAACGTAAGGGGTAACACTGTCGTTTTTTTTCGGGTCGAAATTTGGAGTTTCGATATCTCAGCACTGGAAGGGTCTAGAGCCTCCATTGTTGCACTCAGGTCTATGTCCCATGGCCCTCTATCAGAATCCAGAGTTTTGAGAAGATTGGGGATACTTAATTTTTCGCCCAAAAAAAAAAAAAAACGTAAGGGGTAACACTGTCGTTTTTTTTTCGGGTCGAAATTTGGAGTTTCGATATCTCAGCACTGGAAGGGTCTAGAGCCTCCATTGTTGCACTCAGGTCTATGTCTCATGGCCCTCTATCATAATCCAGAGTTTTGAGAAGATTGGGGATACTTAATTTTTCGCCCAAAAAAAAAAACGTAAGGGGTAACACTGTCGTTTTTTTTTTCGGGTCGAAATTTTGATTTTCGATATCTCAGCTCTGGAAGTGTCTAGAGCCTCCATTGTTGCACTCAGGTCTAAGTCTCATGGCCCTCTATAAGAATCCAAAGTTTTGAGAAGATTAGGGATACTTAATTTTTCGCCCAAAAAAAAAAAAATGTAAGGGGTAACACTGTCGTTTTTTTTTTTTGGTCGAAATTTTGAATTTCGATATCTCACCTCTGGAAGGGTCTAGAGCCTCCATTGTTGCACTCAGGTCTATGTCTCATGGCCCTCTATCAGAATCCAGAGTTTTGAGAAAATTGGGCATACTTCATTTTTCGCCCCCCCAAAAAAAGGTAAGGGGTAACACTGTCGTTTTTTTTTTTGGTCGAAATTTTGAATTTCGATATCTCAGCTCTGGAATGGTCTAGAGCGTCCATTGTTGCACTCAGGTCTATGTCTCATGGCCCTCTATCAGAATCCAGAGTTTTGAAAAGATTGGGGATACTTAATTTTTCGCCCAAAAAAAAAAAAACCCAAAGGGGTAACACTGTCGTTTTTTTTTCGGGTCGAAATTTGGAGTTTCGATATCTCAGCACTGGAAGGGTCTACAGCCTCCATTGTTGCACTCAGGTCTATGTCTCATGGCCCTCTATCAGAATCCAGAGTTTTGAGAAGATTGGGGATACTTAATTTTTCGGCCAAAAAAAAAAAAACGTAAGGGGTAACACTGTCGTTTTTTTTTTCTGGGCGAAATTTTGAATTTCGATATCTCGGCTCTGGAAGGGTCTAGAGCCTCCATTGTTGCACTCAGGTCTATGTCTCATGGCCCTCTATCAGAATCCAGAGTTTTGAGAAAATTGGGGACACTTAATTTTTCGCCCAAAAAAAAAAAACGTAAGGGGTAACACTGTCGTTTTTTTTTTCTGGTCGAAATTTTGAATTTCGATATCTCAGCTCTGGAAGGGTCTAGAGCCTCCATTGTTGCACTCAGGTCTATGTCTCATGGCCCTCTATCAGAATCCAGAGTTTTTAGAAGATTGGGGATACTTAATTTTTCGCCCAAAAAAAAAAAAAAACGTAAGGGGTAACACTGTCGTTTTTTTTTTCGGGTCGAAATTTTGATTTTCGATATCTCAGCTCTGGAAGGGTCTAGAGCCTCCATTGTTGCACTCAGGTCTATGTCTCATGGCCCTCTATCATAATCCAGAGTTTTGAGAAGATTGGGGATACTTAATTTTTCGCCCAAAAAAAAAAACGTAAGGGGTAACACTGTCGTTTTTTTTTTCGGGTCGAAATTTTGATTTTCGATATCTCAGCTCTGGAAGTGTCTAGAGCCTCCATTGTTGCACTCAGGTCTAAGTCTCATGGCCCTCTATAAGAATCCAAAGTTTTGAGAAGATTAGGGATACTTAATTTTTCGCCCAAAAAAAAAAAAATGTAAGGGGTAACACTGTCGTTTTTTTTTTTGGTCGAAATTTTGAATTTCGATATCTCACCTCTGGAAGGGTCTAGAGCCTCCATTGTTGCACTCAGGTCTATGTCTCATGGCCCTCTATCAGAATCCAGAGTTTTGAGAAAATTGGGCATACTTCATTTTTCGCCCCCCCAAAAAAAGGTAAGGGGTAACACTGTCGTTTTTTTTTTTGGTCGAAATTTTGAATTTCGATATCTCAGCTCTGGAATGGTCTAGAGCGTCCATTGTTGCACTCAGGTCTATGTCTCATGGCCCTCTATCAGAATCCAGAGTTTTGAAAAGATTGGGGATACTTAATTTTTCGCCCAAAAAAAAAAAAACCCAAAGGGGTAACACTGTCGTTTTTTTTTCGGGTCGAAATTTGGAGTTTCGATATCTCAGCACTGGAAGGGTCTACAGCCTCCATTGTTGCACTCAGGTCTATGTCTCATGGCCCTCTATCAGAATCCAGAGTTTTGAGAAGATTGGGGATACTTAATTTTTCGGCCAAAAAAAAAAAAACGTAAGGGGTAACACTGTCGTTTTTTTTTTCTGGGCGAAATTTTGAATTTCGATATCTCGGCTCTGGAAGGGTCTAGAGCCTCCATTGTTGCACTCAGGTCTATGTCTCATGGCCCTCTATCAGAATCCAGAGTTTTGAGAAAATTGGGGACACTTAATTTTTCGCCCAAAAAAAAAAAACGTAAGGGGTAACACTGTCGTTTTTTTTTTCTGGTCGAAATTTTGAATTTCGATATCTCAGCTCTGGAAGGGTCTAGAGCCTCCATTGTTGCACTCAGGTCTATGTCTCATGGCCCTCTATCAGAATCCAGAGTTTTTAGAAGATTGGGGATACTTAATTTTTCGCCCAAAAAAAAAAAAAAAACGTAAGGGGTAACACTGTCGTTTTTTTTTTCGGGTCGAAATTTTGATTTTCGATATCTCAGCTCTGGAAGGGTCTAGAGCCTCCATTGTTGCACTCAGGTCTAAGTCTCATGGCCCTCTATCAGAATCCAAAGTTTTGAGAAGATTAGGGATACTTAATTTTTCGCCCAAAAAAAAACGTAAGGGGTAACACTGTCGTTTTTTTTTTTGGTCGAAATTTTGAATTTCAATATCTCAGCTCTGGAAGGGTCTAGAGCCTCCATTTTTGCACTAAGGTTTAAGTCTCATGGCCCTCTATCAGAATCCAGAGTTTTGAGAAGATTGGGCATACTTAATTTTTCGCCCCCCAAAAAAAACGTAAGGGGTAACACTGTCGTTTTTTTTTTTGGTCGAAATTTTGAATTTCGATATCTCAGCTCTGGAAGGATCTAGAGCCTCCATTGTTGCACTCAGGTCTAAGTCTCATGGCCCTCTATCAGAATCCAGAGTTTTGAGAAGATTGGGGATACTTAATTTTTCGGCCAAAAAAAAAAAAAAACGTAAGGGGTAACACTGTTGTTGTTTTTTTCGGGTCGAAATTTTGATTTTCGATATATCAGCTCTGGAAGGGTCTAGGTTCTCCATTGTTGCACTCAGGTCTAAGTCTCATGGCCCTCTATCAGAATCCAGAATTTTGAGAAGATTGGGGATACTTAATTTTTCGCCCAAAAAAAAAAACGTAAGGGATAACACTGTCGTTTTTTTTTCTGGTCGAAATTTTGAATTTCGATATCTCAGCTCTGGAAGGGTGTAGAGCCTCCATTGTTGCACTCAGGTCTAAGTCTCATGGTACTCTATCAGAATCCAGAGGTTTGAGAAGATTGGGGATACTTAATTTTTCGCCCAAAAAAAAAACGTAAGGGGTAACACTGTCGTTTTTTTTTCTGGTCGAAATTTTGAATTTCGATATCTCGGCTCTGGATGGGTCTAGAGCCTCCATTGTTGCACTCAGGTCTATGTCTCATGGCCCTCTATCAGAATCCAGAGTTTTGAGAAGATTGGGGATACTTAATTTTTGGCCCCCCAAAAAAAAACGTAAGGGGTAACACTGTCGTTTTTTTTTTTCTGGTCGAAATTTTGAATTTCGATATCTCAGCTCTGGAAGGGTCTAGAGCCTCCATTGTTGCACTCAGGTCTATGTCTCATGGCCCTCTATCAGAATCCAGAGTTTTGAGAAGATTGGGGATACTTAATTTTTCGCCCAAAAAAAAACAAAAAACGTAAGGGGTAACACTGTCGTTTTTTTTTTTATGGGTCGAAATTTAGATTTTCGATATCTCAGCTCTGGAAGGGTCTAGAGCCTCCATTGTTGCACTCAGGTCTAAGTCTCATGGCCCTCTATCAGAATCCAAAGTTTTGAGAAGATTAGGGATACTTAATTTTTCGCCCAAAAAAAAAAAACCGTAAGGGGTAACACTGTCGTTTTTTTTTTTCTGGTCGAAATTTTGAATTTCGATATCTCAGCTCTGGAAGGGTCTAGAGCCTCCATTGTTGCACTCAGGTCTATGTCTCATGGCCCTCTATCAGAATCCAGAGTTTTGAGAAGATTGGGGATACTTAATTTTTCGCCCAAAAAAAAAAAAAAACGTAAGGGGTAACACTGTCGTTTTTTTTTTTCTGGTCGAAATTTTGAATTTCGATATCTCAGCTCTGGAAGGCTCTAGAGCCTCCATTGTTGCACTCAGGTCTATGTCTCATGGCCCTCTATCAGAATCCAGAGTTTTGAGAAGATTGGGGATACTTAATTTTTCGCCCAAAAAAAAAAAACGTAAGGGGTAACACTGTCGTTTTTTTTTTCGGGTCGAAATTTTGAATTTCGATATCTCAGCTCTGGAAGGGTCTAGGGCCTCCATTGTTGCACTCAGGTCTAAGTCTCATGGCCCTCTATCAGAATCCAGAATTTTGAGAAGATTGGGGATACTTAATTTTTCGCCCAAAAAAAAAAACGTAAGGGATAACACTGTCGTTTTTTTTTTCTGGTCGAAATTTTGAATTTCGATATCTCAGCTCTGGAAGGGTGTAGAGCCTCCATTGTTGCATTCAGGTCTAAGTCTCATGGTCCTCTATCAGAATCCAGAGTTTTGAGAAGATTGGGGATACTTAATTTTTCGCCCAAAAAAAAAAAAACGTAAGGGGTAAGACTGTCGTTTTTTTTTTCGGGTCGAAATTTTGAGTTTCGATATCTCAGCACTGGAAGGGTCTATAGCCTCCATTGTTGCACTCAGGTCTATGTCTCATGGCCCTCTATCAGAATCCAGAGTTTTGAGAAGATTGGGGATACTTAATTTTTCGCCCAAAAAAAAAAACGTAAGGGGTAACACTGTCGTTTTTTTTTCGGGTCGAAATTTGGAGTTTCGATATCTCAGCACTGGAAGGGTCTAGAGCCTCCATTGTTGCACTCAGGTCTATGGCTGCGTCCAAAACCGCATACTCAATGAGTAGGTACTTAATTTCAATAAGTACTTACTCAACGAGCGCTAAAAGAGTAGGTACTTTATAGCCAAATCTCGTTGAGTATGAATGAGAACCGGACATCTGCCATGTTGACGTTATCATGTGACCTACTACGACGTGTTATCATCATATCACAAGCGCAAAGAAATGAACAGCGACACGTTTAATTCTTCTATCTATAAATATCTTGACATTGATGAAACTTTCTCATTTTGTTGTGGTATTGTTGAAGAAACAGCTGATATTTTTTTTATTAAGAAACCCCCAAATCGTCACCTCTTGAATATATGTTGTTAATTTCTTTATTTTATACCCAAAACCTTTCTCCCTTAAGTTTTCCTCCTTTTCTTGATGAATTTACCTCGTTTCATCCCTCAGACCTATAACAACAAAACAACAACATTTTTCATGTATTATGAAGAACTATTTAAAGATATTTAGCCTTGTTATTGTTCCTTTTTCCTGTATTATGATGTAAACAAACCAATGATCTTTATGTTTTCTGTTTTGTCATTATGACTATTATGGTATCTTTCCATGATCTTGTATGTAATACGTTTATAAGTTTAAATTATGAGTGACAGGTGTACTAACACTTCATAACATCAGTGACTCGACAGCACAACCTAGAACAGTTTTCCTCTGCGTTTGTAATGTCTGCACAAAGGAGACGGGCAGCTGCTCGAAGATCTCTTTTGGAGAAAACTGTTGATTTTATACTCGAAAAATGTAAGTATCACTCCTTAAAAATTAATATTACCTCAGAATGAATTGCATTGTTAGCCCACCCCAAAACTTAAACAAAATAATAATATTAAATGCTGACCAATACTTAATTATATAACTTTTTTATATACTAAAAATATAATTTAATATAACAAGCAAAATGTAATTTGTTTTGTCATATGACAGTTATGCATGAATAAATTTATATTCATAAATGCAGTGAAACATCTCAATTATCAGTCAATCGATGAATTAATGGATACATTAATTAAATAATTCAATTTTATATACTGACAACAATAATAAAAATGAATAAATGAGTAAAAGAACAAATAAAAGTAACCATCACAATAAACAAATGCATTATACAAGTCAACAACACATGAAACAAAGCTTTATTCAAACTACAAACATGTATTTACAGGGCTGAACACCACATCCTAATGCCGTCTCAACACAGCGGTTCCCATTCTGCGGCTTTATTCTGATGAATTCACCAGAGGGGACTGTGCCTTCGTCCCGGAGCTTGTTGCTGCGCTGCGCTTCACAATCTAAGGCAATAAGGGCAGGTGGAGAGATAGAGGGTCTTGTAAGGGCAGGTGGAGAGATGGAGGGACTCATCCATGGCAACACTTCCAGGATGCAGCTCTAGGCTCCTCATCCTCTGTGCTCACACCAGTCTGCAGACATTTCAGATCCTACAAAAATGCACAAACATTATACAAAAGCAGTAATTTTAACACAATGTCATTTGATTTATGTATTAAAAATAACCTTACTTTATATTTGAGTAAAATCCCTAAAACAAATGCTGCCATCATCTTTCCTTGCAGGTCTTGCTCCACCACAAAAGCTATGCAGCAAATGCACAGAAATCAAGAATCAGAAAAGTGTTGTAATTTCTCTACTTGAAATTTGTACAATAATTCAAATAAACTACAATTTAAGATTGAATAGATTTTGTTATCCATTTCTGTAGTATACTCACTCAGAGCCTTTCATGACAGCATTCAGCATCATGAGCCTCTCTCCAGCAGATAAACACACGCGTGTTCTTCTGTCCCTGTAACATACAGACAAGATTCACATTACGAGTTCAACACTGAATTTACATGCTGAGGTTGATGTGTTAACTCACTTTTAATCCAACTTAAATGTTCCTCAATATATCAACACTAATAAGGGACAAATTAAATATAACATATTTAGTTACTTTATAGATTTGTTTATTTACCTTATTTACAGTACATTTGTCTAATGTAAGTAGTGTTGTTGACAACAGTGAATTATCCTTCATATTAATAGCACACATAACGTTACATCACTCAGATGTATTTTTCATGTTGGGATGTGCTCATCTGCAATACTTAAACAATATTTTCATTTCAGATGTAAATAGACATTTTAAATAAGCGTATTTAAGATGTAACGTTATATGGTTATGTAAATCCATTTTAGAAACTTACGTGTAGCCTACTTACTGGAGCTCCCCTGTTTAACTAACTAATAAAACATGTGTTTACAGCAAAATCACAACTATACTATACTGTCTAAGTCCTTTAGACCTTCAACAGTTAAAACGTTTACTCTATAGTAGTTTAACACATACGATTTAAACACAGGAAACCGTGTTTGCTCACATTTGAAAACCCCTGCTGATCTCCGATGTTGATAATGACGTATGCTCTCCCGTGGCCTCCTGGGATAGAAGAGTATCCATCGGATGAACACTCAAAAATCGGGGCGAAAGCAGGAGATCATCCGGGAACTTCTCGCCTACTCTTTTATGAGTACTGAGGTTTCGGACATACTACTCCTTTCAAATACTGTTTCCCCCTACTATATAGTACGAAAGTAGGAATATTCGGACGTACTATAAGTATACGTATGCCCGAATCTCGCGATAATTAGTACGTCACTCTGGTAATTCTCGCCTACTCTTTTATGGATACTAAGGATTTGGACATACTTATTCGCTCGCCTACTGCTTTTTCCCTACTATATAGTAGGGAAGTATGCGGTTTCGGACGCAGCCTATGTCTCATGGCCCTCTATCAGAATCCAGAGTTTTGAGAAGATTGGGGATACTTAATTTTTCGCCCAAAAAAAAAACGTAAAGGGTAACACTGTCGTTTTTTTTTCTGGTCGAAATTTTGAATTTCCATATCTCGGCTCTGGATGGGTCTAGAGCCTCCATTGTTGCACTCAGGTCTATGTCTCATGGCCCTCTATCAGAATCCAGAGTTTTGAGAAGATTGGGGATACTTAATTTTACGCCCCAAAAAAAAAACGTAAGGGGTAACACTGTCGTTTTTTTTTCTGGTCGAAATTTAGAATTTCGATATCTCAGCTCTGGAAGGGTCTAGAGCCTCCATTGTTGCACTCAGGTCTAAGTCTCATGGCCCTCTATCAGAATCCAGAGTTTTGAGAAGATTGGGGATACTTAATTTTTCGCCCAAAAAAAACAAAACGTAAGGGGTAACACTGTTGTTGTTTTTTTTTCGGGGGCGAAATTTTGATTTTGATATCTCAGCTCTGGAAGGGTCTAGAGCCTCCATTGTTGCACTCAGGTCTATGTCTCATGGCCCTCTATCAGAATCCAGAGTTTTGAGAAGATTGGGCATACTTATTTTTTCGCCCCCCCCAAAAAAACGTAAGGGGTAACACTGTCGTTTTTTTTCTGGTCGAAATTTTGAATTTCGATATCTCAGCACTGGAAGGGTCTAGAGCCTCCATTGTTGCACTCAGGTCTATGTCTCATGGCCCTCTATAAGAATCCAGAGTTTTGAGAAGATTGGGGATACTTAATTTTTCGCCCAAAAAAAAAAACGTAAGGGGTAACACTGTCGTTTTTTTTTTCGGGTCGAAATTTTGAGTTTCGATATCTCAGCACTGGAAGGGTCTAGAGTCTCCATTGTTGCACTCAGGTCTATGTCTCATGGCCCTCTATCAGAATCCAGAGTTTTGAGAAGATTGGGGATACTTAATTTTTCGGCCAAAAAAAAAAAAACGTAAGGGGTAACACTGTCGTTTTTTTTTTCTGGTCGAAATTTTGAATTTCGATATCTCGGCTCTGGAAGGGTCTAGAGCCTCCATTGTTGCACTCAGGTCTATGTCTCATGACCCTCTATCCGAATCCAGAGTTTTGAGAAGATTGGGGACACTTAATTTTTCGCCCAAAAAAAAAAACGTAAGGGGTAACACTGTCTGGGTTTTTTTCTGGTCGAAATTTTGAATTTCGATATCTCAGCACTGGAAGGGTCTAGAGCCTCCATTGTTGCACTCAGGTCTATGTCTCATGGCCCTCTATAAGAATCCAGAGTTTTGAGAAGATTGGGGATACTTAATTTTTCGCCCAAAAAAAAAAACGTAAGGGGTAACACTGTCGTTTTTTTTTTCGGGTCGAAATTTTGAGTTTCGATATCTCAGCACTGGAAGGGTCTAGAGTCTCCATTGTTGTACTCAGGTCTATGTCTCATGGCCCTCTATCAGAATCCAGAGTTTTGAGAAGATTGGGGATACTTAATTTTTCGGCCAAAAAAAAAAAACGTAAGGGGTAACACTGTCGTTTTTTTTTTCTGGTCGAAATTTTGAATTTCGATATCTCGGCTCTGGAAGGGTCTAGAGCCTCCATTGTTGCACTCAGGTCTATGTCTCATGGCCCTCTATCCGAATCCAGAGTTTTGAGAAGATTGGGGACACTTAATTTTTCGCCCAAAAAAAAAAACGTAAGGGGTAACACTGTCTGGGTTTTTTTCTGGTCGAAATTTTGAATTTCGATATCTCAGCTCTGGAAGGGTCTAGAGCCTCCATTGTTGCACTCAGGTCTATGTCTCATGGCCCTCTATCAGAATTCAGAGTTTTGAGAAGATTGGGGATACTTAATTTTTCGCCCAAAAAAAAAAAAATGTAAGGGGTAACACTGTCGTTTTTTTTTCGGGTCGAAATTTTGATTTTCGATATCTCAGCTCTGGAAGGGTCTAGAGCCTCCATTGTTGCACTCAGGTCTAAGTCTCATGGCCCTCTATCAGAATCCAAAGTTTTGAGAAGATTAGGGACACTTAATTTTTCGCCCCAAAAAAAAAAAACGTAAGGGGTAACACTGTCGTTTTTTTTTTTTTTGGTCGAAATTTTGAATTTCGATATCTCAGCTCTGGAAGGGTCTAGAGCCTCCATTGTTGCACTCAGGTCTATGTCTCATGGCCCTCTATCAGAATCCAGAGTTTTGAGAAGATTGGGGATACTTAATTTTTCGCCCAAAAAAAAAAAAAACGTAAGGGGTAACACTGTCGTTTTTTTTTTTCTGGTCGAAATTTTGAATTTCGATATCTCAGCTCTGGAAGGCTCTAGAGCCTCCATTGTTGCACTCAGGTCTATGTCTCATGGCCCTCTATCAGAATCCAGAGTTTTGAGAAGATTGGGGATACTTAATTTTTCGCCCAAAAAAAAAAAACGTAAGGGGTAACACTGTCGTTTTTTTTTTCGGGTCGAAATTTTGAATTTCGATATCTCAGCTCTGGAAGGGTCTAGGGCCTCCATTGTTGCACTCAGGTCTAAGTCTCATGGCCCTCTATCAGAATCCAGAATTTTGAGAAGATTGGGGATACTTAATTTTTCGCCCAAAAAAAAAAACGTAAGGGATAACACTGTCGTTTTTTTTTTCTGGTCGAAATTTTGAATTTCGATATCTCAGCTCTGGAAGGGTGTAGAGCCTCCATTGTTGCATTCAGGTCTAAGTCTCATGGTCCTCTATCAGAATCCAGAGTTTTGAGAAGATTGGGGATACTTAATTTTTCGCCCAAAAAAAAAAAAACGTAAGGGGTAAGACTGTCGTTTTTTTTTTCGGGTCGAAATTTTGAGTTTCGATATCTCAGCACTGGAAGGGTCTATAGCCTCCATTGTTGCACTCAGGTCTATGTCTCATGGCCCTCTATCAGAATCCAGAGTTTTGAGAAGATTGGGGATACTTAATTTTTCGCCCAAAAAAAAAAACGTAAGGGGTAACACTGTCGTTTTTTTTTCGGGTCGAAATTTGGAGTTTCGATATCTCAGCACTGGAAGGGTCTAGAGCCTCCATTGTTGCACTCAGGTCTATGGCTGCGTCCAAAACCGCATACTCAATGAGTAGGTACTTAATTTCAATAAGTACTTACTCAACGAGCGCTAAAAGAGTAGGTACTTTATAGCCAAATCTCGTTGAGTATGAATGAGAACCGGACATCTGCCATGTTGACGTTATCATGTGACCTACTACGACGTGTTATCATCATATCACAAGCGCAAAGAAATGAACAGCGACACGTTTAATTCTTCTATCTATAAATATCTTGACATTGATGAAACTTTCTCATTTTGTTGTGGTATTGTTGAAGAAACAGCTGATATTTTTTTTATTAAGAAACCCCCAAATCGTCACCTCTTGAATATATGTTGTTAATTTCTTTATTTTATACCCAAAACCTTTCTCCCTTAAGTTTTCCTCCTTTTCTTGATGAATTTACCTCGTTTCATCCCTCAGACCTATAACAACAAAACAACAACATTTTTCATGTATTATGAAGAACTATTTAAAGATATTTAGCCTTGTTATTGTTCCTTTTTCCTGTATTATGATGTAAACAAACCAATGATCTTTATGTTTTCTGTTTTGTCATTATGACTATTATGGTATCTTTCCATGATCTTGTATGTAATACGTTTATAAGTTTAAATTATGAGTGACAGGTGTACTAACACTTCATAACATCAGTGACTCGACAGCACAACCTAGAACAGTTTTCCTCTGCGTTTGTAATGTCTGCACAAAGGAGACGGGCAGCTGCTCGAAGATCTCTTTTGGAGAAAACTGTTGATTTTATACTCGAAAAATGTAAGTATCACTCCTTAAAAATTAATATTACCTCAGAATGAATTGCATTGTTAGCCCACCCCAAAACTTAAACAAAATAATAATATTAAATGCTGACCAATACTTAATTATATAACTTTTTTATATACTAAAAATATAATTTAATATAACAAGCAAAATGTAATTTGTTTTGTCATATGACAGTTATGCATGAATAAATTTATATTCATAAATGCAGTGAAACATCTCAATTATCAGTCAATCGATGAATTAATGGATACATTAATTAAATAATTCAATTTTATATACTGACAACAATAATAAAAATGAATAAATGAGTAAAAGAACAAATAAAAGTAACCATCACAATAAACAAATGCATTATACAAGTCAACAACACATGAAACAAAGCTTTATTCAAACTACAAACATGTATTTACAGGGCTGAACACCACATCCTAATGCCGTCTCAACACAGCGGTTCCCATTCTGCGGCTTTATTCTGATGAATTCACCAGAGGGGACTGTGCCTTCGTCCCGGAGCTTGTTGCTGCGCTGCGCTTCACAATCTAAGGCAATAAGGGCAGGTGGAGAGATAGAGGGTCTTGTAAGGGCAGGTGGAGAGATGGAGGGACTCATCCATGGCAACACTTCCAGGATGCAGCTCTAGGCTCCTCATCCTCTGTGCTCACACCAGTCTGCAGACATTTCAGATCCTACAAAAATGCACAAACATTATACAAAAGCAGTAATTTTAACACAATGTCATTTGATTTATGTATTAAAAATAACCTTACTTTATATTTGAGTAAAATCCCTAAAACAAATGCTGCCATCATCTTTCCTTGCAGGTCTTGCTCCACCACAAAAGCTATGCAGCAAATGCACAGAAATCAAGAATCAGAAAAGTGTTGTAATTTCTCTACTTGAAATTTGTACAATAATTCAAATAAACTACAATTTAAGATTGAATAGATTTTGTTATCCATTTCTGTAGTATACTCACTCAGAGCCTTTCATGACAGCATTCAGCATCATGAGCCTCTCTCCAGCAGATAAACACACGCGTGTTCTTCTGTCCCTGTAACATACAGACAAGATTCACATTACGAGTTCAACACTGAATTTACATGCTGAGGTTGATGTGTTAACTCACTTTTAATCCAACTTAAATGTTCCTCAATATATCAACACTAATAAGGGACAAATTAAATATAACATATTTAGTTACTTTATAGATTTGTTTATTTACCTTATTTACAGTACATTTGTCTAATGTAAGTAGTGTTGTTGACAACAGTGAATTATCCTTCATATTAATAGCACACATAACGTTACATCACTCAGATGTATTTTTCATGTTGGGATGTGCTCATCTGCAATACTTAAACAATATTTTCATTTCAGATGTAAATAGACATTTTAAATAAGCGTATTTAAGATGTAACGTTATATGGTTATGTAAATCCATTTTAGAAACTTACGTGTAGCCTACTTACTGGAGCTCCCCTGTTTAACTAACTAATAAAACATGTGTTTACAGCAAAATCACAACTATACTATACTGTCTAAGTCCTTTAGACCTTCAACAGTTAAAACGTTTACTCTATAGTAGTTTAACACATACGATTTAAACACAGGAAACCGTGTTTGCTCACATTTGAAAACCCCTGCTGATCTCCGATGTTGATAATGACGTATGCTCTCCCGTGGCCTCCTGGGATAGAAGAGTATCCATCGGATGAACACTCAAAAATCGGGGCGAAAGCAGGAGATCATCCGGGAACTTCTCGCCTACTCTTTTATGAGTACTGAGGTTTCGGACATACTACTCCTTTCAAATACTGTTTCCCCCTACTATATAGTACGAAAGTAGGAATATTCGGACGTACTATAAGTATACGTATGCCCGAATCTCGCGATAATTAGTACGTCACTCTGGTAATTCTCGCCTACTCTTTTATGGATACTAAGGATTTGGACATACTTATTCGCTCGCCTACTGCTTTTTCCCTACTATATAGTAGGGAAGTATGCGGTTTCGGACGCAGCCTATGTCTCATGGCCCTCTATCAGAATCCAGAGTTTTGAGAAGATTGGGGATACTTAATTTTTCGCCCAAAAAAAAAACGTAAAGGGTAACACTGTCGTTTTTTTTTCTGGTCGAAATTTTGAATTTCCATATCTCGGCTCTGGATGGGTCTAGAGCCTCCATTGTTGCACTCAGGTCTATGTCTCATGGCCCTCTATCAGAATCCAGAGTTTTGAGAAGATTGGGGATACTTAATTTTACGCCCCAAAAAAAAAACGTAAGGGGTAACACTGTCGTTTTTTTTTCTGGTCGAAATTTAGAATTTCGATATCTCAGCTCTGGAAGGGTCTAGAGCCTCCATTGTTGCACTCAGGTCTAAGTCTCATGGCCCTCTATCAGAATCCAGAGTTTTGAGAAGATTGGGGATACTTAATTTTTCGCCCAAAAAAAACAAAACGTAAGGGGTAACACTGTTGTTGTTTTTTTTTCGGGGGCGAAATTTTGATTTTGATATCTCAGCTCTGGAAGGGTCTAGAGCCTCCATTGTTGCACTCAGGTCTATGTCTCATGGCCCTCTATCAGAATCCAGAGTTTTGAGAAGATTGGGCATACTTATTTTTTCGCCCCCCCCAAAAAAACGTAAGGGGTAACACTGTCGTTTTTTTTCTGGTCGAAATTTTGAATTTCGATATCTCAGCACTGGAAGGGTCTAGAGCCTCCATTGTTGCACTCAGGTCTATGTCTCATGGCCCTCTATAAGAATCCAGAGTTTTGAGAAGATTGGGGATACTTAATTTTTCGCCCAAAAAAAAAACGTAAGGGGTAACACTGTCGTTTTTTTTTTCGGGTCGAAATTTTGAGTTTCGATATCTCAGCACTGGAAGGGTCTAGAGTCTCCATTGTTGCACTCAGGTCTATGTCTCATGGCCCTCTATCAGAATCCAGAGTTTTGAGAAGATTGGGGATACTTAATTTTTCGGCCAAAAAAAAAAAAACGTAAGGGGTAACACTGTCGTTTTTTTTTTCTGGTCGAAATTTTGAATTTCGATATCTCGGCTCTGGAAGGGTCTAGAGCCTCCATTGTTGCACTCAGGTCTATGTCTCATGACCCTCTATCCGAATCCAGAGTTTTGAGAAGATTGGGGACACTTAATTTTTCGCCCAAAAAAAAAAACGTAAGGGGTAACACTGTCTGGGTTTTTTTCTGGTCGAAATTTTGAATTTCGATATCTCAGCACTGGAAGGGTCTAGAGCCTCCATTGTTGCACTCAGGTCTATGTCTCATGGCCCTCTATAAGAATCCAGAGTTTTGAGAAGATTGGGGATACTTAATTTTTCGCCCAAAAAAAAAAACGTAAGGGGTAACACTGTCGTTTTTTTTTTCGGGTCGAAATTTTGAGTTTCGATATCTCAGCACTGGAAGGGTCTAGAGTCTCCATTGTTGTACTCAGGTCTATGTCTCATGGCCCTCTATCAGAATCCAGAGTTTTGAGAAGATTGGGGATACTTAATTTTTCGGCCAAAAAAAAAAAACGTAAGGGGTAACACTGTCGTTTTTTTTTTCTGGTCGAAATTTTGAATTTCGATATCTCGGCTCTGGAAGGGTCTAGAGCCTCCATTGTTGCACTCAGGTCTATGTCTCATGGCCCTCTATCCGAATCCAGAGTTTTGAGAAGATTGGGGACACTTAATTTTTCGCCCAAAAAAAAAAACGTAAGGGGTAACACTGTCTGGGTTTTTTTCTGGTCGAAATTTTGAATTTCGATATCTCAGCTCTGGAAGGGTCTAGAGCCTCCATTGTTGCACTCAGGTCTATGTCTCATGGCCCTCTATCAGAATTCAGAGTTTTGAGAAGATTGGGGATACTTAATTTTTCGCCCAAAAAAAAAAAAAAATGTAAGGGGTAACACTGTCGTTTTTTTTTCGGGTCGAAATTTTGATTTTCGATATCTCAGCTCTGGAAGGGTCTAGAGCCTCCATTGTTGCACTCAGGTCTAAGTCTCATGGCCCTCTATCAGAATCCAAAGTTTTGAGAAGATTAGGGACACTTAATTTTTCGCCCCAAAAAAAAAAACGTAAGGGGTAACACTGTCGTTTTTTTTTTTTTTTGGTCGAAATTTTGAATTTCGATATCTCAGCTCTGGAAGGGTCTAGAGCCTCCATTGTTGCACTCAGGTCTATGTCTCATGGCCCTCTATCAGAATCCAGAGTTTTGAGAAGATTGGGGATACTTAATTTTTCGCCCAAAAAAAAAAAAATGTAAGGGGTAACACTGTCGTTTTTTTTTGGGTCGAAATTTTGATTTTCGATATCTCAGCTCTGGAAGGGTCTAGAGCTTCCATTGTTGCACTCAGGTCTAAGTCTCATGGCCCTCTATCAGAATCCAAAGTTTTGAGAAGATTAGGGATACTTAATTTTTCGCCCAAAAAAAAAAAAAACGTAAGGGGTAACACTGTCGTTTTTTTTTTTTTTTTGGTCGAAATTTTGATTTTCGATATCTCAGCTCTGGAAGGGTCTAGAGCCTCCATTGTTGCACTCAGGTCTATGTCTCATGGCCCTCTATCAGAATCCAGAGTTTTGAGAAGATTGGGCATACTTAATTTTTCGCCCCCCAAAAAAAAGGTAAGGGGTAACA
Source organism: Pimephales promelas (assembly GCF_988280905.1). Lineage (NCBI taxonomy): Eukaryota > Metazoa > Chordata > Actinopteri > Cypriniformes > Leuciscidae > Pimephales > Pimephales promelas. Next base: position 25,549,409 of record NC_142772.1, read on the forward strand.
CTGTCGTTTTTTTTTTCTGGTCGAAATTTTGAATTTCGATATCTCAGCACTGGAAGGGTCTAGAGCCTCCATTGTTGCACTCAGGTCTATGTCTCATGTCCCTCTATCAGAATCCAGAGTTTTGAGAAGATTGGGGATACTTAATTTTTCGGCCAAAAAAAAAAACGTAAGGGGTAACACTGTCGTTTTTTTTTTTTTTTGGTCGAAATTTTGATTTTCGATATCTCAGCTCTGGAAGGGTCTAGAGCCTCCATTGTTGCACTCAGGTCTATGTCTCATGGCCCTCTATCATAATCCAGAGTTTTTAGAAGATTGGGGATACTTAATTTTTCGCCCAAAAAAAAAAAAACGTAAGGGGTAACACTGTCGTTTTTTTTCGGGTCGAAATTTTGAATTTCGATATCTCAGCTCTGGAAGGGTCTAGAGCCTCCATTGTTGCACTCAGGTCTATGTCTCATGGCCCTCTATCAGAATCCAGAGTTTTGAGAAAATTGGGCATACTTAATTTTTCGCCCCCCCAAAAAAAGGTAAGGGGTAACACTGTCGTTTTTTTTTTCTGGTCGAAATTTTGAATTTCGATATCTCAGCTCTGGAAGGGTCTAGAGCGTCCATTGTTGCACTCAGGTCTATGTCTCATGGCCCTCTATCAGAATCCAGAGTTTTGAGAAGATTGGGGATACTTAATTTTTCGCCCAAAAAAAAAAAAAAAAAACGTAAGGGGTAACACTGTCGTTTTTTTTTCGGGTCGAAATTTGGAGTTTCGATATCTCAGCACTGGAAGGGTCTAGAGCCTCCATTGTTGCACTCAGGTCTATGTCTCATGTCCCTCTATCAGAATCCAGAGTTTTGAGAAGATTGGGGATACTTAATTTTTCGGCCAAAAAAAAAAACGTAAGGGGTAACACTGTCGTTTTTTTTTTCTGGTCGAAATTTTGAATTTCGATATCTCGGCTCTGGAAGGGTCTAGAGCCTCCATTGTTGCACTCAGGTCTAAGTCTCATGGCCCTCTATCAGAATCCAAAGTTTTGAGAAGATTAGGGATACTTAATTTTTCGCCCCCCAAAAAAAAAAAAACGTAAGGGGTAACACTGTCGGTTTTTTTTTTTTTGGTCGAAATTTTGAATTTCGATATCTCAGCTCTGGAAGGGTCTAGAGCCTCCATTGTTGCACTCAGGTCTATGTCTCATGGCCCTCTATCAGAATCCAGAGTTTTGAGAAGATTGGGCATACTTAATTTTTCGCCCCCCAAAAAAAAGGTAAGGGGTAACACTGTCGTTTTTTTTTTTCTGGTCGAAATTTTGAATTTCAATATCTCAGCACTGGAAGGGTCTAGAGCCTCCATTGTTGCACTCAGGTCTATGTCTCATGGCCCTCTATCATAATCCAGAGTTTTGAGAAGATTGGGGATACTTAATTTTTCGCCCAAAAAAAAAACGTAAGGGGTAACACTGTCGTTTTTTTTCGGGTCGAAATTTGGAGTTTCGATATCTCAGCACTGGAAGGGTCTAGAGCCTCCATTGTTGCACTCAGGTCTATGTCCCATGGCCCTCTATCAGAATCCAGAGTTTTGAGAAGATTGGGGATACTTAATTTTTCGCCCAAAAAAAAAAAAAAACGTAAGGGGTAACACTGTCGTTTTTTTTCGGGTCGAAATTTGGAGTTTCGATATCTCAGCACTGGAAGGGTCTAGAGCCTCCATTGTTGCACTCAGGTCTATGTCTCATGGCCCTCTATCATAATCCAGAGTTTTGAGAAGATTGGGGATACTTAATTTTTCGCCCAAAAAAAAAAACGTAAGGGGTAACACTGTCGTTTTTTTTTTCGGGTCGAAATTTTGATTTTCGATATCTCAGCTCTGGAAGTGTCTAGAGCCTCCATTGTTGCACTCAGGTCTAAGTCTCATGGCCCTCTATAAGAATCCAAAGTTTTGAGAAGATTAGGGATACTTAATTTTTCGCCCAAAAAAAAAAAAATGTAAGGGGTAACACTGTCGTTTTTTTTTTTTGGTCGAAATTTTGAATTTCGATATCTCACCTCTGGAAGGGTCTAGAGCCTCCATTGTTGCACTCAGGTCTATGTCTCATGGCCCTCTATCAGAATCCAGAGTTTTGAGAAAATTGGGCATACTTCATTTTTCGCCCCCCCAAAAAAAGGTAAGGGGTAACACTGTCGTTTTTTTTTTTGGTCGAAATTTTGAATTTCGATATCTCAGCTCTGGAATGGTCTAGAGCGTCCATTGTTGCACTCAGGTCTATGTCTCATGGCCCTCTATCAGAATCCAGAGTTTTGAAAAGATTGGGGATACTTAATTTTTCGCCCAAAAAAAAAAAAACCCAAAGGGGTAACACTGTCGTTTTTTTTTCGGGTCGAAATTTGGAGTTTCGATATCTCAGCACTGGAAGGGTCTACAGCCTCCATTGTTGCACTCAGGTCTATGTCTCATGGCCCTCTATCAGAATCCAGAGTTTTGAGAAGATTGGGGATACTTAATTTTTCGGCCAAAAAAAAAAAAACGTAAGGGGTAACACTGTCGTTTTTTTTTTCTGGGCGAAATTTTGAATTTCGATATCTCGGCTCTGGAAGGGTCTAGAGCCTCCATTGTTGCACTCAGGTCTATGTCTCATGGCCCTCTATCAGAATCCAGAGTTTTGAGAAAATTGGGGACACTTAATTTTTCGCCCAAAAAAAAAAAACGTAAGGGGTAACACTGTCGTTTTTTTTTTCTGGTCGAAATTTTGAATTTCGATATCTCAGCTCTGGAAGGGTCTAGAGCCTCCATTGTTGCACTCAGGTCTATGTCTCATGGCCCTCTATCAGAATCCAGAGTTTTTAGAAGATTGGGGATACTTAATTTTTCGCCCAAAAAAAAAAAAAAACGTAAGGGGTAACACTGTCGTTTTTTTTTTCGGGTCGAAATTTTGATTTTCGATATCTCAGCTCTGGAAGGGTCTAGAGCCTCCATTGTTGCACTCAGGTCTATGTCTCATGGCCCTCTATCATAATCCAGAGTTTTGAGAAGATTGGGGATACTTAATTTTTCGCCCAAAAAAAAAAACGTAAGGGGTAACACTGTCGTTTTTTTTTTCGGGTCGAAATTTTGATTTTCGATATCTCAGCTCTGGAAGTGTCTAGAGCCTCCATTGTTGCACTCAGGTCTAAGTCTCATGGCCCTCTATAAGAATCCAAAGTTTTGAGAAGATTAGGGATACTTAATTTTTCGCCCAAAAAAAAAAAAATGTAAGGGGTAACACTGTCGTTTTTTTTTTTGGTCGAAATTTTGAATTTCGATATCTCACCTCTGGAAGGGTCTAGAGCCTCCATTGTTGCACTCAGGTCTATGTCTCATGGCCCTCTATCAGAATCCAGAGTTTTGAGAAAATTGGGCATACTTCATTTTTCGCCCCCCCAAAAAAAGGTAAGGGGTAACACTGTCGTTTTTTTTTTTTGGTCGAAATTTTGAATTTCGATATCTCAGCTCTGGAATGGTCTAGAGCGTCCATTGTTGCACTCAGGTCTATGTCTCATGGCCCTCTATCAGAATCCAGAGTTTTGAAAAGATTGGGGATACTTAATTTTTCGCCCAAAAAAAAAAAAACCCAAAGGGGTAACACTGTCGTTTTTTTTTCGGGTCGAAATTTGGAGTTTCGATATCTCAGCACTGGAAGGGTCTACAGCCTCCATTGTTGCACTCAGGTCTATGTCTCATGGCCCTCTATCAGAATCCAGAGTTTTGAGAAGATTGGGGATACTTAATTTTTCGGCCAAAAAAAAAAAAACGTAAGGGGTAACACTGTCGTTTTTTTTTTCTGGGCGAAATTTTGAATTTCGATATCTCGGCTCTGGAAGGGTCTAGAGCCTCCATTGTTGCACTCAGGTCTATGTCTCATGGCCCTCTATCAGAATCCAGAGTTTTGAGAAAATTGGGGACACTTAATTTTTCGCCCAAAAAAAAAAAACGTAAGGGGTAACACTGTCGTTTTTTTTTTCTGGTCGAAATTTTGAATTTCGATATCTCAGCTCTGGAAGGGTCTAGAGCCTCCATTGTTGCACTCAGGTCTATGTCTCATGGCCCTCTATCAGAATCCAGAGTTTTTAGAAGATTGGGGATACTTAATTTTTCGCCCAAAAAAAAAAAAAAACGTAAGGGGTAACACTGTCGTTTTTTTTTTCGGGTCGAAATTTTGATTTTCGATATCTCAGCTCTGGAAGGGTCTAGAGCCTCCATTGTTGCACTCAGGTCTAAGTCTCATGGCCCTCTATCAGAATCCAAAGTTTTGAGAAGATTAGGGATACTTAATTTTTCGCCCAAAAAAAAAACGTAAGGGGTAACACTGTCGTTTTTTTTTTTGGTCGAAATTTTGAATTTCAATATCTCAGCTCTGGAAGGGTCTAGAGCCTCCATTTTTGCACTAAGGTTTAAGTCTCATGGCCCTCTATCAGAATCCAGAGTTTTGAGAAGATTGGGCATACTTAATTTTTCGCCCCCCAAAAAAAACGTAAGGGGTAACACTGTCGTTTTTTTTTTTGGTCGAAATTTTGAATTTCGATATCTCAGCTCTGGAAGGATCTAGAGCCTCCATTGTTGCACTCAGGTCTAAGTCTCATGGCCCTCTATCAGAATCCAGAGTTTTGAGAAGATTGGGGATACTTAATTTTTCGGCCAAAAAAAAAAAAAAACGTAAGGGGTAACACTGTTGTTGTTTTTTTCGGGTCGAAATTTTGATTTTCGATATATCAGCTCTGGAAGGGTCTAGGTTCTCCATTGTTGCACTCAGGTCTAAGTCTCATGGCCCTCTATCAGAATCCAGAATTTTGAGAAGATTGGGGATACTTAATTTTTCGCCCAAAAAAAAAAACGTAAGGGATAACACTGTCGTTTTTTTTTCTGGTCGAAATTTTGAATTTCGATATCTCAGCTCTGGAAGGGTGTAGAGCCTCCATTGTTGCACTCAGGTCTAAGTCTCATGGTACTCTATCAGAATCCAGAGGTTTGAGAAGATTGGGGATACTTAATTTTTCGCCCAAAAAAAAAACGTAAGGGGTAACACTGTCGTTTTTTTTTCTGGTCGAAATTTTGAATTTCGATATCTCGGCTCTGGATGGGTCTAGAGCCTCCATTGTTGCACTCAGGTCTATGTCTCATGGCCCTCTATCAGAATCCAGAGTTTTGAGAAGATTGGGGATACTTAATTTTTGGCCCCCCCAAAAAAAACGTAAGGGGTAACACTGTCGTTTTTTTTTTTCTGGTCGAAATTTTGAATTTCGATATCTCAGCTCTGGAAGGGTCTAGAGCCTCCATTGTTGCACTCAGGTCTATGTCTCATGGCCCTCTATCAGAATCCAGAGTTTTGAGAAGATTGGGGATACTTAATTTTTCGCCCAAAAAAAAACAAAAAACGTAAGGGGTAACACTGTCGTTTTTTTTTTTATGGGTCGAAATTTAGATTTTCGATATCTCAGCTCTGGAAGGGTCTAGAGCCTCCATTGTTGCACTCAGGTCTAAGTCTCATGGCCCTCTATCAGAATCCAAAGTTTTGAGAAGATTAGGGATACTTAATTTTTCGCCCAAAAAAAAAAAACCGTAAGGGGTAACACTGTCGTTTTTTTTTTTCTGGTCGAAATTTTGAATTTCGATATCTCAGCTCTGGAAGGGTCTAGAGCCTCCATTGTTGCACTCAGGTCTATGTCTCATGGCCCTCTATCAGAATCCAGAGTTTTGAGAAGATTGGGGATACTTAATTTTTCGCCCAAAAAAAAAAAAAAACGTAAGGGGTAACACTGTCGTTTTTTTTTTCTGGTCGAAATTTTGAATTTCGATATCTCAGCTCTGGAAGGCTCTAGAGCCTCCATTGTTGCACTCAGGTCTATGTCTCATGGCCCTCTATCAGAATCCAGAGTTTTGAGAAGATTGGGGATACTTAATTTTTCGCCCAAAAAAAAAAAACGTAAGGGGTAACACTGTCGTTTTTTTTTTCGGGTCGAAATTTTGAATTTCGATATCTCAGCTCTGGAAGGGTCTAGGGCCTCCATTGTTGCACTCAGGTCTAAGTCTCATGGCCCTCTATCAGAATCCAGAATTTTGAGAAGATTGGGGATACTTAATTTTTCGCCCAAAAAAAAAAACGTAAGGGATAACACTGTCGTTTTTTTTTTCTGGTCGAAATTTTGAATTTCGATATCTCAGCTCTGGAAGGGTGTAGAGCCTCCATTGTTGCATTCAGGTCTAAGTCTCATGGTCCTCTATCAGAATCCAGAGTTTTGAGAAGATTGGGGATACTTAATTTTTCGCCCAAAAAAAAAAAAACGTAAGGGGTAAGACTGTCGTTTTTTTTTTCGGGTCGAAATTTTGAGTTTCGATATCTCAGCACTGGAAGGGTCTATAGCCTCCATTGTTGCACTCAGGTCTATGTCTCATGGCCCTCTATCAGAATCCAGAGTTTTGAGAAGATTGGGGATACTTAATTTTTCGCCCAAAAAAAAAAACGTAAGGGGTAACACTGTCGTTTTTTTTTCGGGTCGAAATTTGGAGTTTCGATATCTCAGCACTGGAAGGGTCTAGAGCCTCCATTGTTGCACTCAGGTCTATGGCTGCGTCCAAAACCGCATACTCAATGAGTAGGTACTTAATTTCAATAAGTACTTACTCAACGAGCGCTAAAAGAGTAGGTACTTTATAGCCAAATCTCGTTGAGTATGAATGAGAACCGGACATCTGCCATGTTGACGTTATCATGTGACCTACTACGACGTGTTATCATCATATCACAAGCGCAAAGAAATGAACAGCGACACGTTTAATTCTTCTATCTATAAATATCTTGACATTGATGAAACTTTCTCATTTTGTTGTGGTATTGTTGAAGAAACAGCTGATATTTTTTTTATTAAGAAACCCCCAAATCGTCACCTCTTGAATATATGTTGTTAATTTCTTTATTTTATACCCAAAACCTTTCTCCCTTAAGTTTTCCTCCTTTTCTTGATGAATTTACCTCGTTTCATCCCTCAGACCTATAACAACAAAACAACAACATTTTTCATGTATTATGAAGAACTATTTAAAGATATTTAGCCTTGTTATTGTTCCTTTTTCCTGTATTATGATGTAAACAAACCAATGATCTTTATGTTTTCTGTTTTGTCATTATGACTATTATGGTATCTTTCCATGATCTTGTATGTAATACGTTTATAAGTTTAAATTATGAGTGACAGGTGTACTAACACTTCATAACATCAGTGACTCGACAGCACAACCTAGAACAGTTTTCCTCTGCGTTTGTAATGTCTGCACAAAGGAGACGGGCAGCTGCTCGAAGATCTCTTTTGGAGAAAACTGTTGATTTTATACTCGAAAAATGTAAGTATCACTCCTTAAAAATTAATATTACCTCAGAATGAATTGCATTGTTAGCCCACCCCAAAACTTAAACAAAATAATAATATTAAATGCTGACCAATACTTAATTATATAACTTTTTTATATACTAAAAATATAATTTAATATAACAAGCAAAATGTAATTTGTTTTGTCATATGACAGTTATGCATGAATAAATTTATATTCATAAATGCAGTGAAACATCTCAATTATCAGTCAATCGATGAATTAATGGATACATTAATTAAATAATTCAATTTTATATACTGACAACAATAATAAAAATGAATAAATGAGTAAAAGAACAAATAAAAGTAACCATCACAATAAACAAATGCATTATACAAGTCAACAACACATGAAACAAAGCTTTATTCAAACTACAAACATGTATTTACAGGGCTGAACACCACATCCTAATGCCGTCTCAACACAGCGGTTCCCATTCTGCGGCTTTATTCTGATGAATTCACCAGAGGGGACTGTGCCTTCGTCCCGGAGCTTGTTGCTGCGCTGCGCTTCACAATCTAAGGCAATAAGGGCAGGTGGAGAGATAGAGGGTCTTGTAAGGGCAGGTGGAGAGATGGAGGGACTCATCCATGGCAACACTTCCAGGATGCAGCTCTAGGCTCCTCATCCTCTGTGCTCACACCAGTCTGCAGACATTTCAGATCCTACAAAAATGCACAAACATTATACAAAAGCAGTAATTTTAACACAATGTCATTTGATTTATGTATTAAAAATAACCTTACTTTATATTTGAGTAAAATCCCTAAAACAAATGCTGCCATCATCTTTCCTTGCAGGTCTTGCTCCACCACAAAAGCTATGCAGCAAATGCACAGAAATCAAGAATCAGAAAAGTGTTGTAATTTCTCTACTTGAAATTTGTACAATAATTCAAATAAACTACAATTTAAGATTGAATAGATTTTGTTATCCATTTCTGTAGTATACTCACTCAGAGCCTTTCATGACAGCATTCAGCATCATGAGCCTCTCTCCAGCAGATAAACACACGCGTGTTCTTCTGTCCCTGTAACATACAGACAAGATTCACATTACGAGTTCAACACTGAATTTACATGCTGAGGTTGATGTGTTAACTCACTTTTAATCCAACTTAAATGTTCCTCAATATATCAACACTAATAAGGGACAAATTAAATATAACATATTTAGTTACTTTATAGATTTGTTTATTTACCTTATTTACAGTACATTTGTCTAATGTAAGTAGTGTTGTTGACAACAGTGAATTATCCTTCATATTAATAGCACACATAACGTTACATCACTCAGATGTATTTTTCATGTTGGGATGTGCTCATCTGCAATACTTAAACAATATTTTCATTTCAGATGTAAATAGACATTTTAAATAAGCGTATTTAAGATGTAACGTTATATGGTTATGTAAATCCATTTTAGAAACTTACGTGTAGCCTACTTACTGGAGCTCCCCTGTTTAACTAACTAATAAAACATGTGTTTACAGCAAAATCACAACTATACTATACTGTCTAAGTCCTTTAGACCTTCAACAGTTAAAACGTTTACTCTATAGTAGTTTAACACATACGATTTAAACACAGGAAACCGTGTTTGCTCACATTTGAAAACCCCTGCTGATCTCCGATGTTGATAATGACGTATGCTCTCCCGTGGCCTCCTGGGATAGAAGAGTATCCATCGGATGAACACTCAAAAATCGGGGCGAAAGCAGGAGATCATCCGGGAACTTCTCGCCTACTCTTTTATGAGTACTGAGGTTTCGGACATACTACTCCTTTCAAATACTGTTTCCCCCTACTATATAGTACGAAAGTAGGAATATTCGGACGTACTATAAGTATACGTATGCCCGAATCTCGCGATAATTAGTACGTCACTCTGGTAATTCTCGCCTACTCTTTTATGGATACTAAGGATTTGGACATACTTATTCGCTCGCCTACTGCTTTTTCCCTACTATATAGTAGGGAAGTATGCGGTTTCGGACGCAGCCTATGTCTCATGGCCCTCTATCAGAATCCAGAGTTTTGAGAAGATTGGGGATACTTAATTTTTCGCCCAAAAAAAAAACGTAAAGGGTAACACTGTCGTTTTTTTTTCTGGTCGAAATTTTGAATTTCCATATCTCGGCTCTGGATGGGTCTAGAGCCTCCATTGTTGCACTCAGGTCTATGTCTCATGGCCCTCTATCAGAATCCAGAGTTTTGAGAAGATTGGGGATACTTAATTTTACGCCCCAAAAAAAAAACGTAAGGGGTAACACTGTCGTTTTTTTTTCTGGTCGAAATTTAGAATTTCGATATCTCAGCTCTGGAAGGGTCTAGAGCCTCCATTGTTGCACTCAGGTCTAAGTCTCATGGCCCTCTACCAGAATCCAGAGTTTTGAGAAGATTGGGGATACTTAATTTTTCGCCCAAAAAAAACAAAACGTAAGGGGTAACACTGTTGTTGTTTTTTTTTCGGGGGCGAAATTTTGATTTTGATATCTCAGCTCTGGAAGGGTCTAGAGCCTCCATTGTTGCACTCAGGTCTATGTCTCATGGCCCTCTATCAGAATCCAGAGTTTTGAGAAGATTGGGCATACTTATTTTTTCGCCCCCCCCAAAAAAACGTAAGGGGTAACACTGTCGTTTTTTTTCTGGTCGAAATTTTGAATTTCGATATCTCAGCACTGGAAGGGTCTAGAGCCTCCATTGTTGCACTCAGGTCTATGTCTCATGGCCCTCTATAAGAATCCAGAGTTTTGAGAAGATTGGGGATACTTAATTTTTCGCCCAAAAAAAAAAACGTAAGGGGTAACACTGTCGTTTTTTTTTTCGGGTCGAAATTTTGAGTTTCGATATCTCAGCACTGGAAGGGTCTAGAGTCTCCATTGTTGCACTCAGGTCTATGTCTCATGGCCCTCTATCAGAATCCAGAGTTTTGAGAAGATTGGGGATACTTAATTTTTCGGCCAAAAAAAAAAAAACGTAAGGGGTAACACTGTCGTTTTTTTTTTCTGGTCGAAATTTTGAATTTCGATATCTCGGCTCTGGAAGGGTCTAGAGCCTCCATTGTTGCACTCAGGTCTATGTCTCATGACCCTCTATCCGAATCCAGAGTTTTGAGAAGATTGGGGACACTTAATTTTTCGCCCAAAAAAAAAAACGTAAGGGGTAACACTGTCTGGGTTTTTTTCTGGTCGAAATTTTGAATTTCGATATCTCAGCACTGGAAGGGTCTAGAGCCTCCATTGTTGCACTCAGGTCTATGTCTCATGGCCCTCTATAAGAATCCAGAGTTTTGAGAAGATTGGGGATACTTAATTTTTCGCCCAAAAAAAAAAACGTAAGGGGTAACACTGTCGTTTTTTTTTTCGGGTCGAAATTTTGAGTTTCGATATCTCAGCACTGGAAGGGTCTAGAGTCTCCATTGTTGTACTCAGGTCTATGTCTCATGGCCCTCTATCAGAATCCAGAGTTTTGAGAAGATTGGGGATACTTAATTTTTCGGCCAAAAAAAAAAAACGTAAGGGGTAACACTGTCGTTTTTTTTTTCTGGTCGAAATTTTGAATTTCGATATCTCGGCTCTGGAAGGGTCTAGAGCCTCCATTGTTGCACTCAGGTCTATGTCTCATGGCCCTCTATCCGAATCCAGAGTTTTGAGAAGATTGGGGACACTTAATTTTTCGCCCAAAAAAAAAAACGTAAGGGGTAACACTGTCTGGGTTTTTTTCTGGTCGAAATTTTGAATTTCGATATCTCAGCTCTGGAAGGGTCTAGAGCCTCCATTGTTGCACTCAGGTCTATGTCTCATGGCCCTCTATCAGAATTCAGAGTTTTGAGAAGATTGGGGATACTTAATTTTTCGCCCAAAAAAAAAAAAATGTAAGGGGTAACACTGTCGTTTTTTTTTCGGGTCGAAATTTTGATTTTCGATATCTCAGCTCTGGAAGGGTCTAGAGCCTCCATTGTTGCACTCAGGTCTAAGTCTCATGGCCCTCTATCAGAATCCAAAGTTTTGAGAAGATTAGGGACACTTAATTTTTCGCCCCAAAAAAAAAAAACGTAAGGGGTAACACTGTCGTTTTTTTTTTTTTTTGGTCGAAATTTTGAATTTCGATATCTCAGCTCTGGAAGGGTCTAGAGCCTCCATTGTTGCACTCAGGTCTATGTCTCATGGCCCTCTATCAGAATCCAGAGTTTTGAGAAGATTGGGGATACTTAATTTTTCGCCCAAAAAAAAAAAAATGTAAGGGGTAACACTGTCGTTTTTTTTTGGGTCGAAATTTTGATTTTCGATATCTCAGCTCTGGAAGGGTCTAGAGCTTCCATTGTTGCACTCAGGTCTAAGTCTCATGGCCCTCTATCAGAATCCAAAGTTTTGAGAAGATTAGGGATACTTAATTTTTCGCCCAAAAAAAAAAAAAAACGTAAGGGGTAACACTGTCGTTTTTTTTTTTTTTTGGTCGAAATTTTGATTTTCGATATCTCAGCTCTGGAAGGGTCTAGAGCCTCCATTGTTGCACTCAGGTCTATGTCTCATGGCCCTCTATCAGAATCCAGAGTTTTGAGAAGATTGGGCATACTTAATTTTTCGCCCCCCAAAAAAAAGGTAAGGGGTAACACTGTCGTTTTTTTTTTCTGGTCGAAATTTTGAATTTCGATATCTCAGCACTGGAAGGGTCTAGAGCCTCCATTGTTGCACTCAGGTCTATGTCTCATGGCCCTCTATCATAATCCAGAGTTTTTAGAAGATTGGGGATACTTAATTTTTCGCCCAAAAAAAAAAAACGTAAGGGGTAACACTGTCGTTTTTTTTCGGGTCGAAATTTGGAGTTTCGATATCTCAGCACTGGAAGTGTCTAGAGCCTCCATTGTTGCACTCAGGTCTATGTCTCATGTCCCTCTATCAGAATCCAGAGTTTTGAGAAGATTGGGGATACTTAATTTTTCGGCCAAAAAAAAAACAAAAACGTAAGGGGTAACACTGTCGTTTTTTTTTTTTGGTCGAAATTTTGAATTTCGATATCTCAGCTCTGGAAGGGTCTAGAGCCTCCATTGTTGCACTCAGGTCTATGTCTCATGGCCCTCTATCAGAATCCAGAGTTTTGAGAAAATTGGGCATACTTAATTTTTCGCCCCCCCAAAAAAAGGTAAGGGGTAACACTGTCGTTTTTTTTTTCTGGTCGAAATTTTGAATTTCGATATCTCAGCTCTGGAAGGGTCTAGAGCGTCCATTGTTGCACTCAGGTCTATGTCTCATGGCCCTCTATCAGAATCCAGAGTTTTGAGAAGATTGGGGATACTTAATTTTTCGCCCAAAAAAAAAAAAAAAAACGTAAGGGGTAACACTGTCGTTTTTTTTTCGGGTCGAAATTTGGAGTTTCGATATCTCAGCACTGGAAGGGTCTAGAGCCTCCATTGTTGCACTCAGGTCTATGTCTCATGTCCCTCTATCAGAATCCAGAGTTTTGAGAAGATTGGGGATACTTAATTTTTCGGCCAAAAAAAAAAACGTAAGGGGTAACACTGTCGTTTTTTTTTTCTGGTCGAAATTTTGAATTTCGATATCTCGGCTCTGGAAGGGTCTAGAGCCTCCATTGTTGCACTCAGGTCTAAGTCTCATGGCCCTCTATCAGAATCCAAAGTTTTGAGAAGATTAGGGATACTTAATTTTTCGCCCCCAAAAAAAAAAAACGTAAGGGGTAACACTGTCGGTTTTTTTTTTTTTGGTCGAAATTTTGAATTTCGATATCTCAGCTCTGGAAGGGTCTAGAGCCTCCATTGTTGCACTCAGGTCTATGTCTCATGGCCCTCTATCAGAATCCAGAGTTTTGAGAAGATTGGGCATACTTAATTTTTCGCCCCCCAAAAAAAAGGTAAGGGGTAACACTGTCGTTTTTTTTTTTCTGGTCGAAATTTTGAATTTCAATATCTCAGCACTGGAAGGGTCTAGAGCCTCCATTGTTGCACTCAGGTCTATGTCTCATGGCCCTCTATCATAATCCAGAGTTTTGAGAAGATTGGGGATACTTAATTTTTCGCCCAAAAAAAAAACGTAAGGGGTAACACTGTCGTTTTTTTTCGGGTCGAAATTTGGAGTTTCGATATCTCAGCACTGGAAGGGTCTAGAGCCTCCATTGTTGCACTCAGGTCTATGTCCCATGGCCCTCTATCAGAATCCAGAGTTTTGAGAAGATTGGGGATACTTAATTTTTCGCCCAAAAAAAAAAAAAAACGTAAGGGGTAACACTGTCGTTTTTTTTTCGGGTCGAAATTTGGAGTTTCGATATCTCAGCACTGGAAGGGTCTAGAGCCTCCATTGTTGCACTCAGGTCTATGTCTCATGGCCCTCTATCATAATCCAGAGTTTTGAGAAGATTGGGGATACTTAATTTTTCGCCCAAAAAAAAAACGTAAGGGGTAACACTGTCGTTTTTTTTTTCGGGTCGAAATTTTGATTTTCGATATCTCAGCTCTGGAAGTGTCTAGAGCCTCCATTGTTGCACTCAGGTCTAAGTCTCATGGCCCTCTATAAGAATCCAAAGTTTTGAGAAGATTAGGGATACTTAATTTTTCGCCCAAAAAAAAAAAATGTAAGGGGTAACACTGTCGTTTTTTTTTTTGGTCGAAATTTTGAATTTCGATATCTCACCTCTGGAAGGGTCTAGAGCCTCCATTGTTGCACTCAGGTCTATGTCTCATGGCCCTCTATCAGAATCCAGAGTTTTGAGAAAATTGGGCATACTTCATTTTTCGCCCCCCCAAAAAAAGGTAAGGGGTAACACTGTCGTTTTTTTTTTTGGTCGAAATTTTGAATTTCGATATCTCAGCTCTGGAATGGTCTAGAGCGTCCATTGTTGCACTCAGGTCTATGTCTCATGGCCCTCTATCAGAATCCAGAGTTTTGAAAAGATTGGGGATACTTAATTTTTCGCCCAAAAAAAAAAAAACCCAAAGGGGTAACACTGTCGTTTTTTTTTCGGGTCGAAATTTGGAGTTTCGATATCTCAGCACTGGAAGGGTCTACAGCCTCCATTGTTGCACTCAGGTCTATGTCTCATGGCCCTCTATCAGAATCCAGAGTTTTGAGAAGATTGGGGATACTTAATTTTTCGGCCAAAAAAAAAAAACGTAAGGGGTAACACTGTCGTTTTTTTTTTCTGGGCGAAATTTTGAATTTCGATATCTCGGCTCTGGAAGGGTCTAGAGCCTCCATTGTTGCACTCAGGTCTATGTCTCATGGCCCTCTATCAGAATCCAGAGTTTTGAGAAAATTGGGGACACTTAATTTTTCGCCCAAAAAAAAAAAACGTAAGGGGTAACACTGTCGTTTTTTTTTTCTGGTCGAAATTTTGAATTTCGATATCTCAGCTCTGGAAGGGTCTAGAGCCTCCATTGTTGCACTCAGGTCTATGTCTCATGGCCCTCTATCAGAATCCAGAGTTTTTAGAAGATTGGGGATACTTAATTTTTCGCCCAAAAAAAAAAAAAAAACGTAAGGGGTAACACTGTCGTTTTTTTTTTCGGGTCGAAATTTTGATTTTCGATATCTCAGCTCTGGAAGGGTCTAGAGCCTCCATTGTTGCACTCAGGTCTAAGTCTCATGGCCCTCTATCAGAATCCAAAGTTTTGAGAAGATTAGGGATACTTAATTTTTCGCCCAAAAAAAAAACGTAAGGGGTAACACTGTCGTTTTTTTTTTTGGTCGAAATTTTGAATTTCAATATCTCAGCTCTGGAAGGGTCTAGAGCCTCCATTTTTGCACTAAGGTTTAAGTCTCATGGCCCTCTATCAGAATCCAGAGTTTTGAGAAGATTGGGCATACTTAATTTTTCGCCCCCCAAAAAAAACGTAAGGGGTAACACTGTCGTTTTTTTTTTTGGTCGAAATTTTGAATTTCGATATCTCAGCTCTGGAAGGATCTAGAGCCTCCATTGTTGCACTCAGGTCTAAGTCTCATGGCCCTCTATCAGAATCCAGAGTTTTGAGAAGATTGGGGATACTTAATTTTTCGCCCAAAAAAAAAAAACGTAAGGGGTAACACTGTCGTTTTTTTTTTCGGGTCGAAATTTTGAATTTCGATATCTCAGCTCTGGAAGGGTCTAGGGCCTCCATTGTTGCACTCAGGTCTAAGTCTCATGGCCCTCTATCAGAATCCAGAATTTTGAGAAGATTGGGGATACTTAATTTTTCGCCCAAAAAAAAACTTAAGGGATAACACTGTCGTTTTTTTTTTCTGGTCGAAAATTTGAATTTCGATATCTCAGCTCTGGAAGGGTGTAGAGCCTCCATTGTTGCACTCAGGTCTAAGTCTCATGGTCCTCTATCAGAATCCAGAGTTTTGAGAAGATTGGGGATACTTAATTTTTCGCCCAAAAAAAAAAACGTAAGGGGTAACACTGTCGTTTTTTTTTTCGGGTCGAAATTTTGAGTTTCGATATCTCAGCACTGGAAGGGTCTAGAGCCTCCATTGTTGCACTCAGGTCTATGTCTCATGGCCCTCTATCAGAATCCAGAGTTTTGAGAAGATTGGGGATACTTCATTTTTCGGCCAAAAAAAAAAAACGTAAGGGGTAACACTGTCGTTTTTTTTTTCTGGTCGAAATTTTGAATTTCGATATCTCAGCTCTGGAAGGGTCTAGAGCCTCCATTGTTGCACTCAGGTCTATGTCTCATGGCCCTCTATCAGAATCCAGAGTTTTGAGAAGATTGGGGATACTTAATTTTTCGGCCAAAAAAAAAAAAACGTAAGGGGTAACACTGTCGTTTTTTTTTTTCGGGTCGAAATTTTGAGTTTCGATATCTCAGCTCTGGAAGGGTCTAGAGCCTCCATTGTTGCACTCAGGTCTAAGTCTCATGGCCCTCTATCAGAATCCAAAGTTTTGAGAAGATTAGGGATACTTAATTTTTCGCCCAAAAAAAAAAACGTAAGGGGTAACACTGTCGTTTTTTTTTTTTTTGGTCGAAATTTTGAATTTCGATATCTCAGCACTGGAAGGGTCTAGAGCCTCCATTGTTGCACTCAGGTCTATGTCTCATGGCCCTCTATCAGAATCCAGAGTTTTGAGAAGATTGGGGATACTTAATTTTTCACCCCCCAAAAAAAACGTAGGGGGTAACACTGTCGTTTTTTTTTTTGGTCGAAATTTTGAATTTCGATATCTCAGCTCTGGAAGGGTCTAGAGCCTCGATTTTTGCACTTAGATTTAAGTCTCATGGCCCTCTATCAGAATCCAGAGTTTTGAGAAGATTGGGGATACTTAATTTTTCACCCAAAAAAAAAACGTAAGGGGTAACACTGTCGTTTTTTTTTTTCGGGTCGAAATTTTGAGTTTCGATATCTCAGCTCTGGAAGGGTCTAAAGCCTCCATTGTTGCACTCAGGTCTAAGTCTCATGGCCCTCTATCAGAATCCAGAGTTTTGAGAAGATTGGGGATACTTAATTTTTCGCCCAAAAAAAAAGAAAAACGTAAGGGGTAACACTGTTGTTTTTTTTCGGGTCGAAATTTTGATTTTCGATATCTCAGCTCTGGAAGGGTCTAGAGCCTCCATTGTTGCACTCAGGTCTATGCCTCATGGCCCTCTATCAGAATCCAGAGTTTTGAGAAGATTGGGGATACTTAATTTTTCGCCCAAAAAAAAAGAAAAACGTAAGGGGTAACACTGTTGTTTTTTTTTCGGGTCGAAATTTTGATTTTCGATATCTCAGCTCTGGAAGGGTCTAGAGCCTCCATTGTTGCACTCAGGTCTATGTCTCATGGCCCTCTATCAGAATCCAGAGTTTTGAGAAGATTGGGGATACTTAATTTTTCGGCCAAAAAAAAAAAACGTAAGGGGTAACACTGTCGTTTTTTTTTTTCGGGTCGAAATTTTGAGTTTCGATATCTCAGCTCTGGAAGGGTCTAGAGCCTCCATTGTTGCACTCAGGTCTAAGTCTCATGGCCCTCTATCAGAATCCAAAGTTTTGAGAAGATTAGGGATACTTAATTTTTCGCCCAAAAAAAAAAACGTAAGGGGTAACACTGTCGTTTTTTTTTTTTTGGTCGAAATTTTGAATTTCGATATCTCAGCACTGGAAGGGTCTAGAGCCTCCATTGTTGCACTCAGGTCTATGTCTCATGGCCCTCTATCAGAATCCAGAGTTTTGAGAAGATTGGGGATACTTAATTTTTCACCCCCAAAAAAAAACGTAAGGGGTAACACTGTCGTTTTTTTTTTTTGGTCGAAATTTTGAATTTCGATATCTCAGCTCTGGAAGGGTCTAGAGCCTCGATTTTTGCACTTAGATTTAAGTCTCATGGCCCTCTATCAGAATCCAGAGTTTTGAGAAGATTGGGGATACTTAATTTTTCACCCAAAAAAAAAACGTAAGGGGTAACACTGTCGTTTTTTTTTTTCGGGTCGAAATTTTGAGTTTCGATATCTCAGCTCTGGAAGGGTCTAAAGCCTCCATTGTTGCACTCAGGTCTAAGTCTCATGGCCCTCTATCAGAATCCAGAGTTTTGAGAAGATTGGGGATACTTAATTTTTCGCCCAAAAAAAAAGAAAAACGTAAGGGGTAACACTGTTGTTTTTTTTTCGGGTCGAAATTTTGATTTTCGATATCTCAGCTCTGGAAGGGTCTAGAGCCTCCATTGTTGCACTCAGGTCTATGCCTCATTGCCCTCTATCAGAATCCAGAGTTTTGAGAAGATTGGGGATACTTAATTTTTCGCCCAAAAAAAAAAGAAAAACGTAAGGGGTAACACTGTTGTTTTTTTTTCGGGTCGAAATTTTGATTTTCGATATCTCAGCTCTGGAAGGGTCTAGAGCCTCCATTGTTGCACTCAGGTCTATGCCTCATGGCCCTCTATCAGAATCCAGAGTTTTGAGAAGATTGGGGATACTTAATTTTTCGCCCAAAAAAAAAAAACGTAAGGGGTAACACTGTTTTTTTTTTTTCGGGTCGAAATTTTGAGTTTCAATATCTCAGCACTGGAAGGGTCTATAGCCTCCATTGTTGCACTCAGGTCTATGTCTCATGGCCCTCTATCAGAATCCAGAGTTTTGAGAAGATTGGGGATACTTAATTTTTCGCCCAAAAAAAAAAAACGTAAGGGGTAACACTGTCGTTTTTTTTTCGGGTCGAAATTTGGAGTTTCGATATCTCAGCACTGGAAGGGTCTAGAGCCTCCATTGTTGCACTCAGGTCTATGGCTGCGTCCAAAACCGCATACTCAATGAGTAGGTACTTAATTTCAATAAGTACTTACTCAACGAGCGCTAAAAGAGTAGGTACTTTATAGCCAAATCTCGTTGAGCATGAATGAGAACCGGACATCTGCCATGTTGACGTTATCATGTGACCTACTACGACGTGTTATCATCATATCACAAGCGCAAAGAAATGAACAGCGACACGTTTAATTCTTCTATCTATAAATATCTTGACATTGATGAAACTTTCTCATTTTGTTGTGGTATTGTTGAAGAAACAGCTGATATTTTTTTTATTAAGAAACCCCCAAATCGTCACCTCTTGAATATATGTTGTTAATTTCTTTATTTTATACCCAAAACCTTTCTCCTTTAAGTTTTCCTCCTTTTCTTGATGAATTTACCTCGTTTCATCCCTCAGACCTATAACAACAAAACAACAACATTTTTCATGTATTATGAAGAACTATTTAAAGATATTTAGCCTTGTTATTGTTCCTTTTTCCTGTATTATGATGTAAACAAACCAATGATCTTTATGTTTTCTGTTTTGTCATTATGACTATTATGGTATCTTTCCATGATCTTGTATGTAATACGTTTATAAGTTTAAATTATGAGTGACAGGTGTACTAACACTTCATAACATCAGTGACTCGACAGCACAACCTAGAACAGTTTTCCTCTGCGTTTGTAATGTCTGCACAAAGGAGACGGGCAGCTGCTCGAAGATCTCTTTTGGAGAAAACTGTTGATTTTATACTCGAAAAATGTAAGTATCACTCCTTAAAAATTAATATTACCTCAGAATGAATTGCATTGTTAGCCCACCCCAAAACTTAAACAAAATAATAATATTAAATGCTGACCAATACTTAATTATATAACTTTTTTATATACTAAAAATATAATTTAATATAACAAGCAAAATGTAATTTGTTTTGTCATATGACAGTTATGCATGAATAAATTTATATTCATAAATGCAGTGAAACATCTCAATTATCAGTCAATCGATGAATTAATGGATACATTAATTAAATAATTCAATTTTATATACTGACAACAATAATAAAAATGAATAAATGAGTAAAAGAACAAATAAAAGTAACCATCACAATAAACAAATGCATTATACAAGTCAACAACACATGAAACAAAGCTTTATTCAAACTACAAACATGTATTTACAGGGCTGAACACCACATCCTAATGCCGTCTCAACACAGCGGTTCCCATTCTGCGGCTTTATTCTGATGAATTCACCAG
Organism: Pimephales promelas; assembly: GCF_988280905.1. NCBI lineage: Eukaryota > Metazoa > Chordata > Actinopteri > Cypriniformes > Leuciscidae > Pimephales > Pimephales promelas. The sequence continues at coordinate 25,569,258 of NC_142772.1, forward strand.
AGGGGACTGTGCCTTCGTCCCGGAGCTTGTTGCTGCGCTGCGCTTCACAATCTGAGGCAATAAGGGCAGGTGGAGAGATAGAGGGTCTTGTAAGGGCAGGTGGAGAGATGGAGGGACTCATCCATGGCAACACTTCCAGGATGCAGCTCTAGGCTCCTCATCCTCAGTGCTCACACCAGTCTGCAGACATTTCTGTTCCTACAAAAATGCACAAACATTATACAAAAGCAGTAATTTTAACACAATGTCATTTGATTTATGTATTAAAAATAACCTTACTTTATATTTGAGTAAAATCCCTAAAACAAATGCTGCCATCATCTTTCCTTGCAGGTCTTGCTCCACCACAAAAGCTATGCAGCAAATGCACAGAAATCAAGAATCAGAAAAGTGTTGTAATTTCTCTACTTGAAATTTGTACAATAATTCAAATAAACTACAATTTAAGATTGAATAGATTTTGTTATCCATTTCTGTAGTATACTCACTCAGAGCCTTTCATGACAGCATTCAGCATCATGAGCCTCTCTCCAGCAGATAAACACACGCGTGTTCTTCTGTCCCTGTAACATACAGACAAGATTCACATTACGAGTTCAACACTGAATTTACATGCTGAGGTTGATGTGTTAACTCACTTTTAATCCAACTTAAATGTTCCTCAATATATCAACACTAATAAGGGACAAATTAAATATAACATATTTAGTTACTTTATAGATTTGTTTATTTACCTTATTTACAGTACATTTGTCTAATGTAAGTAGTGTTGTTGACAACAGTGAATTATCCTTCATATTAATAGCACACATAACGTTACATCACTCAGATGTATTTTTCATGTTGGGATGTGCTCATCTGCAATACTTAAACAATATTTTCATTTCAGATGTAAATAGACATTTTAAATAAGCGTATTTAAGATGTAACGTTATATGGTTATGTAAATCCATTTTAGAAACTTACGTGTAGCCTACTTACTGGAGCTCCCCTGTTTAACTAACTAATAAAACATGTGTTTACAGTAAAATCACAACTATACTATACTGTCTAAGTCCTTTAGACCTTCAACAGTTAAAACGTTTACTCTATAGTAGTTTAACACATACGATTTAAACACAAGAAACCGTGTTTACTCACATTTGAAAACCCCTGCTGATCTCCGATGTTGATAATGACGTATGCTCTCCCGTGGCCTCCTGGGATAGAAGAGTATCCATCGGATGAACACTCAAAAATCGGGGCGAAAGCAGGAGATCATCCGGGAACTTCTCGCCTACTCTTTTATGAGTACTGAGGTTTCGGACATACTACTCCTTTCAAATACTATTTCCCCCTACTATATAGTACGAAAGTAGGAATATTCGGACGTACTATAAGTATACGTATGCCCGAATCTCGCGATAATTAGTACGTCACTCTGGTAATTCTCGCCTACTCTTTTATGGATACTAAGGATTTGGACATACTTATTCGCTCGCCTACTGCTTTTTCCATACTATATAGTAGGGAAGTATGCGGTTTCGGACGCAGCCTATGTCTCATGGCCCTCTATCAGAATCCAGAGTTTTGAGAAGATTGGGGATACTTAATTTTTCGCCCAAAAAAAAAACGTAAGGGGTAACACTGTCGTTTTTTTTTCTGGTCGAAATTTTGAATTTCCATATCTCGGCTCTGGATGGGTCTAGAGCCTCCATTGTTGCACTCAGGTCTATGTCTCATGGCCCTCTGTCAGAATCCAGAGTTTTGAGAAGATTGGGGATACTTAATTTTTCAACCCAAAAAAAAAACGTAAGGGGTAACACTGTCGTTTTTTTTTCTGGTCGAAATTTAGAATTTCGATATCTCAGCTCTGGAAGGGTCTAGAGCCTCCATTGTTGCACTCAGGTCTAAGTCTCATGGCCCTCTATCAGAATCCAGAGTTTTGAGAAGATTGGGGATACTTAACTTTTCGTCCCAAAAAAACAAAACGTAAGGGGTAACACTGTTGTTGTTGTTTTTTCGGGGGCGAAATTTTGATTTTGATATCTCAGCTCTGGAAGGGTCTAGAGCCTCCATTGTTGCACTCAGGTCTATGTCTCATGGCCCTCTATCAGAATCCAGAGTTTTGAGAAGATTGGGCATACTTATTTTTTCGCCCCCCCAAAAAAAACGTAAGGGGTAACACTGTCGTTTTTTTTTTCTGGTCGAAATTTTGAATTTCGATATCTCAGCACTGGAAGGGTCTAGAGCCTCCATTGTTGCACTCAGGTCTATGTCTCATGGCCCTCTATAAGAATCCAGAGTTTTGAGAAGATTGGGGATACTTAATTTTTCGCCCAAAAAAAAAAACGTAAGGGGTAACACTGTCGTTTTTTTTTTCGGGTCGAAATTTTGAGTTTCGATATCTCAGCACTGGAAGGGTCTAGAGTCTCCATTGTTGCACTCAGGTCTATGTCTCATGGCCCTCTATCAGAATCCAGAGTTTTGAGAAGATTGGGGATACTTAATTTTTCGGCCAAAAAAAAAAAACGTAAGGGGTAACACTGTCGTTTTTTTTTTCTGGTCGAAATTTTGAATTTCGATATCTCGGCTCTGGAAGGGTCTAGAGCCTCCATTGTTGCACTCAGGTCTATGTCTCATGGCCCTCTATCCGAATCCAGAGTTTTGAGAAGATTGGGGACACTTAATTTTTCGCCCAAAAAAAAAAATGTAAGGGGTAACACTGTCGGGGTTTTTTTCTGGTCGAAATTTTGAATTTCGATATCTCAGCTCTGGAAGGGTCTAGAGCCTCCATTGTTGCACTCAGGTCTATGTCTCATGGCCCTCTATCAGAATCCAGAGTTTTGAGAAGATTGGGCATACTTAATTTTTCGCCCCCCAAAAAAAAGGTAAGGGGTAACACTGTCGTTTTTTTTTTCTGGTCGAAATTTTGAATTTCGATATCTCAGCTCTGGAAGGGTCTAGAGCGTCCATTGTTGCACTCAGGTCTATGTCTCATGTCCCCCTATCAGAATCCAGAGTTTTGAGAAGATTGGGGATACTTAATTTTTCGGCCAAAAAAAAAAACGTAAGGGGTAACACTGTCGTTTTTTTTTTCTGGTCGAAATTTTGAATTTCGATATCTCGGCTCTGGAAGGGTCTAGAGCCTCCATTGTTGCACTCAGGTCTATGTCTCATGGCCCTCTATCAGAATCCAGAGTTTTGAGAAAATTGGGGACACTTAATTTTTCGCCCAAAAAAAAAAACGTAAGGGGTAACACTGTCGTTTTTTTTTTTCTGGTCGAAATTTTGAATTTCGATATCTCAGCTCTGGAAGGGTCTAGAGCCTCCATTGTTGCACTCAGGTCTATGTCTCATGGCCCTCTATCAGAATCCAGAGTTTTTAGAAGATTGGGGATACTTAATTTTTCGCCCAAAAAAAAAAAAAACGTAAGGGGTAACACTGTCGTTTTTTTTTTCGGGTCGAAATTTTTATTTTCGATATCTCAGCTCTGGAAGGGTCTAGAGCCTCCATTGTTGCACTCAGGTCTAAGTCTCATGGCCCTCTATCAGAATCCAAAGTTTTGAGAAGATTAGGGATACTTAATTTTTCGCCCAAAAAAAAAAACGTAAGGGGTAACACTGTCGTTTTTTTTTTTGGTCGAAATTTTGAATTTCGATATCTCAGCTCTGGAAGGGTCTAGAGCCTCCATTTTTGCACTCAGGTTTAAGTCTCATGGCCCTCTATCAGAATCCAGAGTTTTGAGAAGATTGGGGACACTTAATTTTTCGCCCAAAAAAAAAAAAACGCAAGGGGTAACACTGTCGGGGTTTTTTTCTGGTCGAAATTTTGAATTTCGATATCTCAGCTGTGGAAGGGTCTAGAGCCTCCATTGTTGCACTCAGGTCTATGTCTCATGGCCCTCTATCAGAATCCAGAGTTTTGAGAAGATTGGGGATACTTAATTTTTCGCCCAAAAAAAAAAATGTAAGGGGTAACACTGTCGTTTTTTTTTCGGGTCGAAATTTTGATTTTCGATATCTCAGCTCTGGAAGGGTCTAGAGCCTCCATTGTTGCACTCAGGTCTAAGTCTCATGGCCCTCTATCAGAATCCAAAGTTTTGAGAAGATTAGGGATACTTAATTTTTCGCCCCCCCCAAAAAAAAAACGTAAGGGGTAACACTGTCGTTTTTTTTTTCTGGTCGAAATTTTGAATTTCAATATCTCAGCTCTGGAAGGGTCTAGAGCCTCCATTTTTGCACTCAGGTTTAAGTCTCATGGCCCTCTATCAGAATCCAGAGTTTTGAGAAGATTGGGGACACTTAATTTTTCGCCCAAAAAAAAAAAACCGTAAGGGGTAACACTGTCTGAGTTTTTTTCTGGTCGAAATTTTGAATTTCGATATCTCAGCTCTGGAAGGGTCTAGAGCCTCCATTGTTGCACTCAGGTCTAAGTCTCATGGCCCTCTATCAGAATCCAAAGTTTTGAGAAGATTAGGGATACTTAATTTTTCGCCCCCCAAAAAAAAACGTAAGGGGTAACACTGTCGGTTTTTTTTTTTGGTCGAAATTTTGAATTTCGATATCTCAGCTCTGGAAGGGTCTAGAGCCTCCATTGTTGCACTCAGGTCTATGTCTCATGGCCCTCTATCAGAATCCAGAGTTTTGAGAAGATTGGGCATACTTAATTTTTCGCCCCCCAAAAAAAAGGTAAGGGGTAACACTGTCGTTTTTTTTTTTCTGGTCGAAATTTTTAATTTCAATATCTCAGCACTGGAAGGATCTAGAGCCTCCATTGTTGCACTCAGGTCTATGTCTCATGGCCCTCTATCATAATCCAGAGTTTTGAGAAGATTGGGGATACTTAATTTTTCGCCCAAAAAAAAAACGTAAGGGGTAACACTGTCGTTTTTTTTCGGGTCGAAATTTGGAGTTTCGATATCTCAGCACTGGAAGGGTCTAGAGCCTCCATTGTTGCACTCAGGTCTATGTCTCATGGCCCTCTATCAGAATCCAGAGTTTTGAGAAGATTGGGGATACTTAATTTTTCGCCCAAAAAAAACAACAAAAAACGTAAGGGGTAACACTGTCGTTTTTTTTCGGGTCGAAATTTGGAGTTTCGATATCTCAGCACTGGAAGGGTCTAGAGCCTCCATTGTTGCACTCAGGTCTATGTCTCATGGCCCTCTATCATAATCCAGAGTTTTGAGAATATTGGGGATACTTAATTTTTCGCCCCAAAAAAAAAACGTAAGGGGTAACACTGTCGTTTTTTTTTTTCGGGTCGAAATTTTGATTTTAGATATCTCAGCTCTGGAAGTGTCTAGAGCCTCCATTGTTGCACTCAGGTCTAAGTCTCATGGCCCTCTATAAGAATCCAAAGTTTTGAGAAGATTAGGGATACTTAATTTTTCGCCCAAAAAAAAAAAAAATGTAAGGGGTAACACTGTCGTTTTTTTTTTTTGGTCGAAATTTTGAATTTCGATATCTCACCTCTGGAAGGGTCTAGAGCCTCCATTGTTGCACTCAGGTCTATGTCTCATGGCCCTCTATCAGAATCCAGAGTTTTGAGAAAATTGGGCATACTTAATTTTTCGCCCCCCCAAAAAAAGGTAAGGGGTAACACTGTCGTTTTTTTTTTCTGGTCGAAATTTTGAATTTCGATATCTCAGCTCTGGAATGGTCTAGAGCGTCCATTGTTGCACTCAGGTCTATGTCTCATGGCCCTCTATCAGAATCCAGAGTTTTGAAAAGATTGGGGATACTTAATTTTTCGCCCAAAAAAAAAAAAACCCAAAGGGGTAACACTGTCGTTTTTTTTTCGGGTCGAAATTTGGAGTTTCGATATCTCAGCACTGGAAGGGTCTACAGCCTTCATTGTTGCACTCAGGTCTATGTCTCATGGCCCTCTATCAGAATCCAGAGTTTTGAGAAGATTGGGCATACTTAATTTTTCGCCCCCAAAAAAAAAGGTAAGGGGTAACACTGTCGTTTTTTTTTCGGGTCGAAATTTGGAGTTTCGATATCTCAGCACTGGAAGGGTCTAGAGCCTCCATTGTTGCACTCAGGTCTATGTCTCATGTCCCTCTATCAGAATCCAGAGTTTTGAGAAGATTGGGGATACTTAATTTTTCGGCCAAAAAAAAAAAACGTAAGGGGTAACACTGTCGTTTTTTTTTTTCTGGTCGAAATTTTGAATTTCGATATCTCGGCTCTGGAAGGGTCTAGAGCCTCCATTGTTGCACTCAGGTCTATGTCTCATGGCCCTCCATCAGAATCCAGAGTTTTTAGAAGATTGGGGATACTTAATTTTTCGCCCAAAAAAAAAAAAAACGTAAGGGGTAACACTGTCGTTTTTTTTTTCGGGTCGAAATTTTGATTTTCGATATCTCAGCTCTGGAAGGGTCTAGAGCCTCCATTGTTGCACTCAGGTCTAAGTCTCATGGCCCTCTATCAGAATCCAAAGTTTTGAGAAGATTAGGGATACTTAATTTTTCGCCCAAAAAAAAAAACGTAAGGGGTAACACTGTCGTTTTTTTTTTTGGTCGAAATTTTGAATTTCAATATCTCAGCTCTGGAAGGGTCTAGAGCCTCCATTTTTGCACTCAGGTTTAAGTCTCATGGCCCTCTATCAGAATCCAGAGTTTTGAGAAGATTGGGGACACTTAATTTTTCGCCCAAAAAAAAAAAAAACCGCAAGGGGTAACACTGTCGGGGTTTTTTTCTGGTCGAAATTTTGAATTTCGATATCTCAGCTCTGGAAGGGTCTAGAGCCTCCATTGTTGCACTCAGGTCTATGTCTCATGGCCCTCTATCAGAATCCAGAGTTTTGAGAAGATTGGGGATACTTAATTTTTCGCCCAAAAAAAAAAATGTAAGGGGTAACACTGTCGTTTTTTTTTCGGGTCGAAATTTTGATTTTCGATATCTCAGCTCTGGAAGGGTCTAGAGCCTCCATTGTTGCACTCAGGTCTAAGTCTCATGGCCCTCTATCAGAATCCAAAGTTTTGAGAAGATTAGGGATACTTAATTTTTCGCCCCCCAAAAAAAAAAAACGTAAGGGGTAACACTGTCGTTTTTTTTTTTCTGGTCGAAATTTTGAATTTCAATATCTCAGCTCTGGAAGGGTCTAGAGCCTCCATTTTTGCACTCAGGTTTAAGTCTCATGGCCCTCTATCAGAATCCAGAGTTTTGAGAAGATTGGGGACACTTAATTTTTCGCCCAAAAAAAAAAAACCGTAAGGGGTAACACTGTCAGAGTTTTTTTCTGGTCGAAATTTTGAATTTCGATATCTCAGCTCTGGAAGGGTCTAGAGCCTCCATTGTTGCACTCAGGTCTATGTCTCATGACCCTCTATCAGAATCCAGAGTTTTGAGAAGATTGGGGATACTTAATTTTTCGCCCAAAAAAAAAAAATGTAAGGGGTAACACTGTCGTTTTTTTTTCGGGTCGAAATTTTGATTTTCGATATCTCAGCTCTGGAAGGGTCTAGAGCCTCCATTGTTGCACTCAGGTCTAAGTCTCATGGCCCTCTATCAGAATCCAAAGTTTTGAGAAGATTAGGGATACTTAATTTTTCGCCCCCCAAAAAAAAAAACGTAAGGGGTAACACTGTCGGTTTTTTTTTTTGGTCGAAATTTTGAATTTCGATATCTCAGCTCTGGAAGGGTCTAGAGCCTCCATTGTTGCACTCAGGTCTATGTCTCATGGCCCTCTATCAGAATCCAGAGTTTTGAGAAGATTGGGCATACTTAATTTTTCGCCCCCCAAAAAAAAGGTAAGGGGTAACACTGTCGTTTTTTTTTTTCTGGTCGAAATTTTTAATTTCAATATCTCAGCACTGGAAGGATCTAGAGCCTCCATTGTTGCACTCAGGTCTATGTCTCATGGCCCTCTATCATAATCCAGAGTTTTGAGAAGATTGGGGATACTTAATTTTTCGCCCAAAAAAAAAAACGTAAGGGGTAACACTGTCGTTTTTCTTCGGGTCGAAATTTGGAGTTTCGATATCTCAGCACTGGAAGGGTCTAGAGCCTCCATTGTTGCACTCAGGTCTATGTCTCATGGCCCTCTATCAGAATCCAGAGTTTTGAGAAGATTGGGGATACTTAATTTTTCGCCCAAAAAAAAAAACAAAAAACGTAAGGGGTAACACTGTCGTTTTTTTTCGGGTCGAAATTTGGAGTTTCGATATCTCAGCACTGGAAGGGTCTAGAGCCTCCATTGTTGCACTCAGGTCTATGTCTCATGGCCCTCTATCATAATCCAGAGTTTTGAGAAGATTGGGGATACTTAATTTTTCGCCCAAAAAAAAAAACGTAAGGGGTAACACTGTCGTTTTTTTTTTTCGGGTCGAAATTTTGATTTTAGATATCTCAGCTCTGGAAGTGTCTAGAGCCTCCATTGTTGCACTCAGGTCTAAGTCTCATGGCCCTCTATAAGAATCCAAAGTTTTGAGAAGATTAGGGATACTTAATTTTTCGCCCAAAAAAAAAAAAAATGTAAGGGGTAACACTGTCGTTTTTTTTTTTTGGTCGAAATTTTGAATTTCGATATCTCACCTCTGGAAGGGTCTAGAGCCTCCATTGTTGCACTCAGGTCTATGTCTCATGGCCCTCTATCAGAATCCAGAGTTTTGAGAAAATTGGGCATACTTAATTTTTCGCCCCCCCAAAAAAAGGTAAGGGGTAACACTGTCGTTTTTTTTTTCTGGTCGAAATTTTGAATTTCGATATCTCAGCTCTGGAATGGTCTAGAGCGTCCATTGTTGCACTCAGGTCTATGTCTCATGGCCCTCTATCAGAATCCAGAGTTTTGAAAAGATTGGGGATACTTAATTTTTCGCCCAAAAAAAAAAAAACCCAAAGGGGTAACACTGTCGTTTTTTTTTCGGGTCGAAATTTGGAGTTTCGATATCTCAGCACTGGAAGGGTCTACAGCCTTCATTGTTGCACTCAGGTCTATGTCTCATGGCCCTCTATCAGAATCCAGAGTTTTGAGAAGATTGGGGATACTTAATTTTTCGGCCAAAAAAAAAAAACGTAAGGGGTAACACTGTCGTTTTTTTTTTCTGGTCGAAATTTTGAATTTCGATATCTCGGCTCTGGAAGGGTCTAGAGCCTCCATTGTTGCACTCAGGTCTATGTCTCATGGCCCTCTATCAGAATCCAGAGTTTTGAGAAAATTGGGGACACTTAATTTTTCGCCCAAAAAAAAAAACGTAAGGGGTAACACTGTCGTTTTTTTTTTCTGGTCGAAATTTTGAATTTCGATATCTCAGCTCTGGAAGGGTCTAGAGCCTCCATTGTTGCACTCAGGTCTATGTCTCATGCCCCTCTATCAGAATCCAGAGTTTTTAGAAGATTGGGGATACTTAATTTTTCGCCCAAAAAAAAAAAACGTAAGGGGTAACACTGTCGTTTTTTTTTTCGGGTCGAAATTTTGATTTTCGATATCTCAGCTCTGGAAGGGTCTAGAGCCTCCATTGTTGCACTCAGGTCTAAGTCTCATGGCCCTCTATCAGAATCCAAAGTTTTGAGAAGATTAGGGATACTTAATTTTTCGCCCCAAAAAAAAAAACGTAAGGGGTAACACTGTCGTTTTTTTTTTGGTCGAAATTTTGAATTTCAATATCTCAGCTCTGGAAGGGTCTAGAGCCTCCATTGTTGCACTCAGGTTTAAGTCTCATGGCCCTCTATCAGAATCCAGAGTTTTGAGAAGATTGGGCATACTTAATTTTTCGCCCCCCAAAAAAAACGTAAGGGGTAACACTGTCGTTTTTTTTTTTGGTCGAAATTTTGAATTTCGATATCTCAGCTCTGGAAGGCTCTAGAGCCTCCATTGTTGCACTCAGGTCTAAGTCTCATGGCCCTCTATCAGAATCCAGAGTTTTGAGAAGATTGGGGATACTTAATTTTTCGCCCAAAAAAAAAAACGTAAGGGGTAACACTGTCGTTTTTTTTTTCGGGTCGAATTTTTGAATTTCGATATCTCAGCTCTGGAAGGGTCTAGGGCCTCCATTGTTGCACTCAGGTCTAAGTCTCATGGCCCTCTATCAGAATCCAGAATTTTGAGAAGATTGGGGATACTTAATTTTTCGCCCAAAAAAAAAACTTAAGGGATAACACTGTCGTTTTTTTTTTCTGGTCGAAAATTTGAATTTCGATATCTCAGCTCTGGAAGGGTGTAGAGCCTCCATTGTTGCACTCAGGTCTAAGTCTCATGGTCCTCTATCAGAATCCAGAGTTTTGAGAAGATTGGGGATACTTAATTTTTCGCCCAAAAAAAAAAACGTAAGGGGTAACACTGTCGTTTTTTTTTTCGGGTTGAAATTTTGAGTTTCGATATCTCAGCACTGGAAGGGTCTAGAGCCTCCATTGTTGCACTCAGGTCTATGTCTCATGGCCCTCTATCAGAATCCAGAGTTTTGAGAAGATTGGGGATACTTCATTTTTCGGCCAAAAAAAAAAAACGTAAGGGGTAACACTGTCGTTTTTTTTTTCTGGTCGAAATTTTGAATTTCGATATCTCGGCTCTGGAAGGGTCTAGAGCCTCCATTGTTGCACTCAGGTCTATGTCTCATGGCCCTCTATCAGAATCCAGAGTTTTGAGAAGATTGGGGATACTTAATTTTTCGCCCCAAAAAAAAAACGTGAGGGGTAACACTGTCGTTTTTTTTTTTGGTCGAAATTTTGAATTTCGATATCTCAGCACTGGAAGGGTCTAGAGCCTCCATTGTTGCACTCAGGTCTATGTCTCATGGCCCTCTATCAGAATCCAGAGTTTTGAGAAGATTGGGGATACTTAATTTTTCACCCCAAAAAAAAAACGTAAGGGGTAACACTGTCGTTTTTTTTTTTGGTCGAAATTTTGAATTTCGATATCTCAGCTCTGGAAGGGTCTAGAGCCTCGATTTTTGCACTCAGATTTAAGTCTCATGGCCCTCTATCAGAATCCAGAGTTTTGAGAAGATTGGGGATACTTAATTTTTCACCCAAAAAAAAAAACGTAAGGGGTAACACTGTCGTTTTTTTTTTCGGGTCGAAATTTTGAGTTTCGATATCTCAGCTCTGGAAGGGTCTAAAGCCTCCATTGTTGCACTCAGGTCTAAGTCTCATGGCCCTCTATCAGAATCCAGAGTTTTGAGAAGATTGGGGATACTTAATTTTCCGCCCAAAAAAAAAGAAAAACGTAAGGGGTAACACTGTTGTTTTTTTTTCGGGTCGAAATTTTGATTTTCGATATCTCAGCTCTGGAAGGGTCTAGAGCCTCCATTGTTGCACTCAGGTCTATGCCTCATGGCCCTCTATCAGAATCCAGAGTTTTGAGAAGATTGGGCATACTTAATTTTTCGCCCCCCAAAAAAAACGTAAGGGGTAACACTGGCGTTTTTTTTTTCTGGTCGAAATTTAGAATTTCGATATCTCAGCTCTGGAAGGGTCTAGGGCCTCCATTGTTGTACTCAGGTCTAAGTCTCATGGCCCTCTATCAGAATCCAGAGTTTTGAGAAGATTGGGGATACTTAATTTTTCACCCCAAAAAAAAAACATAAGGGGTAACACTGTCGTTTTTTTTTTCGGGTCGAAATTTTGAGTTTCGATATCTCAGCTCTGGAAGGGTCTAGAGCCTCCATTGTTGCACTCAGGTCTAAGTCTCATGGCCCTCTATCAGAATCCAAAGTTTTGAGAAGATTAGGGATACTTAATTTTTCGCCCAAAAAAAAAAACGTAAGGGGTAACACTGTCGTTTTTTTTTTTTTGGTCGAAATTTTGAATTTCGATATCTCAGCACTGGAAGGGTCTAGAGCCTCCATTGTTGCACTCAGGTTTAAGTCTCATGGCCCTCTATCAGAATCCAGAGTTTTGAGAAGATTGGGGATACTTAATTTTTCGCCCAAAAAAAAAACGTGAGGGGTAACACTGTCGTTTTTTTTTTTTTGGTCGAAATTTTGAATTTCGATATCTCAGCACTGGAAGGGTCTAGAGCCTCCATTGTTGCACTCAGGTCTATGTCTCATGGCCCTCTATCAGAATCCAGAGTTTTGAGAAGATTGGGGATACTTAATTTTTCACCCCAAAAAAAAAACGTAAGGGGTAACACTGTCGTTTTTTTTTTTGGTCGAAATTTTGAATTTCGATATCTCAGCTCTGGAAGGGTCTAGAGCCTCGATTTTTGCACTCAGATTTAAGTCTCATGGCCCTCTATCAGAATCCAGAGTTTTGAGAAGATTGGGGATACTTAATTTTTCACCCAAAAAAAAAACGTAAGGGGTAACACTGTCGTTTTTTTTTTCGGGTCGAAATTTTGAGTTTCGTTATATCTCAGCTCTGGAAGGGTCTAAAGCCTCCATTGTTGCACTCAGGTCTAAGTCTCATGGCCCTCTATCAGAATCCAGAGTTTTGAGAAGATTGGGGATACTTAATTTTTCGCCCAAAAAAAAAGAAAAACGTAAGGGGTAACACTGTTGTTTTTTTTTCGGGTCGAAATTTTGATTTTCGATATCTCAGCTCTGGAAGGGTCTAGAGCCTCCATTGTTGCACTCAGGTCTATGCCTCATGGCCCTCTATCAGAATCCAGAGTTTTGAGAAGATTGGGCATACTTAATTTTTCGCCCCCCCAAAAAAAACGTAAGGGGTAACACTGGCGTTTTTTTTTTCTGGTCGAAATTTAGAATTTCGATATCTCAGCTCTGGAAGGGTCTAGGGCCTCCATTGTTGTACTCAGGTCTAAGTCTCATGGCCCTCTATCAGAATCCAGAGTTTTGAGAAGATTGGGGATACTTAATTTTTCACCCCAAAAAAAAAAACGTAAGGGGTAACACTGTCGTTTTTTTTTTCGGGTCGAAATTTTGAGTTTCGATATCTCAGCTCTGGAAGGGTCTAGAGCCTCCATTGTTGCACTCAGGTCTAAGTCTCATGGCCCTCTATCAGAATCCAAAGTTTTGAGAAGATTAGGGATACTTAATTTTTCGCCCAAAAAAAAAAAACGTAAGGGGTAACACTGTCGTTTTTTTTTTTGGTCGAAATTTTGAATTTCGATATCTCAGCACTGGAAGGGTCTAGAGCCTCCATTGTTGCACTCAGGTCTATGTCTCATGGCCCTCTATCAGAATCCAGAGTTTTGAGAAGATTGGGGATACTTAATTTTTCACCCCAAAAAAAAAAACGTAAGGGGTAACACTGTCGTTTTTTTTTTTGGTCGAAATTTTGAATTTCGATATCTCAGCTCTGGAAGGGTCTAGAGCCTCGATTTTTGCACTCAGATTTAAGTCTCATGGCCCTCTATCAGAATCCAGAGTTTTGAGAAGATTGGGGATACTTAATTTTTCACCCAAAAAAAAAAACGTAAGGGGTAACACTGTCGTTTTTTTTTTTCGGGTCGAAATTTTGAGTTTCGATATCTCAGCTCTGGAAGGGTCTAAAGCCTCCATTGTTGCACTCAGGTCTAAGTCTCATGGCCCTCTATCAGAATCCAGAGTTTTGAGAAGATTGGGGATACTTAATTTTTCGCCCAAAAAAAAAGAAAAACGTAAGGGGTAACACTGTTGTTGTTTTTTCGGGTCGAAATTTTGATTTTCGATATCTCAGCTCTGGAAGGGTCTAGAGCCTCCATTGTTGCACTCAGGTCTATGCCTCATGGCCCTCTATCAGAATCCAGAGTTTTGAGAAGATTGGGCATACTTAATTTTTCGCCCCCCAAAAAAAACGTAAGGGGTAACACTGTCGTTTTTTTTTTCTGGTCGAAATTTAGAATTTCGATATCTCAGCTCTGGAAGGGTCTAGGGCCTCCATTGTTGTACTCAGGTCTAAGTCTCATGACCCTCTATCAGAATCCAGAGTTTTGAGAAGATTGGGGATACTTAATTTTTCGCCCAAAAAAAAAAACGTAAGGGGTAACACTGTCGGGTTTTTTTTCGGGTCGAAATTTTGAGTTTCGATATCTCAGCACTGGAAGGGTCTAGAGCCTCCATTGTTGCACTCAGGTCTATGTCTCATGGCCCTCTGTCAGAATCCAGAGTTTTGAGAAGATTGGGGATACTTAATTTTTCGCCCAAAAAAAAAAACGTAAGGGGTAACACTGTCGTTTTTTTTTTCTGGTCGAAATTTTGAATTTCGATATCTCAGCTCTGGAAGGCTCTAGAGCCTCCATTGTTGCACTCAGGTCTATGTCTCATGGCCCTCTATCAGAATCCAGAGTTTTCATAAGAATGGGGATACTTAATTTTTCGCCCAAAAAAAAAAAACGTAAGGGGTAACACTGTCGTTTTTTTTTTTCGGGTCGAAATTTTGAGTTTCGATATCTCAGCACTGGAAGGGTCTAGAGCCTCCATTGTTGCACTCAGGTCTATGTCTCATGGCCCTCTATCAGAATCCAGAGTTCAGAGAAGATTGGGGATACTTAATTTTTCGCCCGAAAAAAAAAAACGACAGTGTTACCCCTTACGTTTTGTTTTTTTTGGGCGAAAAATTAAGTATCCCTAATCTTCTCAAAACTCTGGATTCTGATAGAGGGCCACGAGACTTAGACCTGAGTGCAACAATGGAGGCTCTAGACCCACCCAGAGCTGAGATATTGAAAATCAAAATTTCGACCAGAAAAAAAAAATGACAGTGTTACCCCTTACGTTTTTTTTTGGGCGAAAAATTTAGTATCCACAATCTTCTCAAAACTCTGGATTCTGATAGAGGGCCACGAGACTTAGACCTGAGTGCAACAATCGAGGCTCTAGACCCTTCCAGAGTTGAGATATCGAAAATCAAAATTTAAACCCGAAAAAAAACAACAGTGTTACCCCTTACGGTTTTTTTTTGGGCGAAAAATTAAGTATCCCCAATCTTCTCAAAACTCTGGATTCTGATGGAGGGCCATGAGACTTATACCTGAGTGCAACAATGGAGGCTCTAGACCCTTCCAGAGCTGAGATATCGAAACTCAAAATTTCAACCCGAAAAAAAAAACGACAGTGTTACCCCTTACGTTTTTTTTGGGGGGGCGAAAAATTAAGTATCCCCAATCTTCTCGAAACTCTGGATTCTGAAAGAGGGCACTGAGACTTATACCTGAGTGCAAAAATGGAGGCTCTCGACCCTTCCAGAGCTGAGATAATCGGAACTCAAAATTTCGACCCGAAAAAAAAAACGACAGTGTTACACCTTACGTTTTTTTTTTTGGGCGAAAAATTTAG